>NW_011495035.1:8224163-8235020 GCF_000754665.1 Bison bison bison | reverse complement strand
CAATTCTTTGGCACTCGGCTTTCTTTATAGTCCAACTCTCACATCCATACATGACTACTGGAAAAACCATAGCCTTGACTAGACAGACCTTTGTTGGCAAAGTAATGTCTCTGCTTTTTAATATGCTGTCTAGGTTGGTCATAATTTTCCTTCCAAGGAGTAAGCGTCTTTTAATTTCATGGCTGCAGTCACCATTTGCAATGATTTTGGAGCCTGAAAATACAAAGTCAGCCACTGTTTCAACTGTTTACCCATCTATTTGCCATGAAGTGACAGGACTGGATGCTATGATCTTAGTTTTCTGAATGTTGAGCTTTAAACCAACTTTTTCACTCTCCTCTTTTACTTTCATCAAGAGGTTATTTAGTTCTTCACATTTTGCCATAAGGGTGGTGTCATCTGCATATCTGAGGTTATTGATATTTCTCCCAGCTATCTTGTTTCCAGCTTGTGCTTAATCCTGCCCAGTGTTTCTCATGATGTACTCTACATATAAATTAAATAAGCAGGGTGACAATATACAGCCTTGAGTATACCTCAGGTAAATGTAGGGTGTAAGGATTATAAATGGAGGAGAGGTCATAAAAAGAGAGAGAAGATACTGGAAGAGCAAGTCACTTTTTGATTATAAATTTGTTTTTACTTGAAGTTGATTCAATGTCACTGGATAATGGGATGACCATATAATCTGAGTTGGTAGAAAATCATTAAGCCCAACATGAATTAGGAAAAGGGTTAGCTGGACAATGAGATGAAGTTTGTTAGCCCAAAGCTAATGGCTGGAATGGAGATGACAGTGGAAGTTGACTTAGAAAGTGAAATCAAGAGCATTAATGATTGATCAATCAAGGAGATGCTTCAGAGAGAGGAATAGACTAGAATAGTAACTTTGGACTTTGAGGGGTGCCTGGGAGGAAAGTCTAACCATTAATGTGATGTCAGAGCAATAAGCAGAAAAACTTGGGCTTTAAATTGTCCAACAAAGTTAAATTCACAACAAAAAGAGCATGTGTTCCAAATTTCTTAGGGGCTTTGATTATTAAGTGTCTGAAATTTTTCCTGAGCTACTTATTCTGAAATTCTAGATCAGTCTTCTTTAACTAAAAGAAAGATTATCTGGTATCAGATATCCTTAACATTTAAATATAGTCTATTAGGTTTTCTCCAGGTCTGTTCTATATGAAAAATTTTTAGAATTCAAGTGAACTTCAAAGAAGCCTCAAATGTCACTATAATCTCTATATACCCTGAGATGGAACACACGGACAATGTTTGTGACTTTACCTTAAGACTTGCAGAGCACTTCAATATGTCAACCTATGGACCCATCTGGATCCACAAATTTTGCAAACATCCTAGTAGATTATGCCTGTATCAGCTGGCATAACAGAAACCACATCTCATAATGACTTGAAAGATAAGGGCATTTGTGGTTTCCCATCACTGGGAGTCTAGAAGTAGAGTGCATATCAGGATGACCTTGTTCAGGTGTTCTTTCTCTAGAGTTCTCTGGAAACTGCTTTCCTCTGTGTGTGGGCTTAATTGTTAGGAGGGCAGTGAAATGACTATAGAATTTGGGCACATGACTGTGTTTAGAGAAAGCATGAAAAAGAAAAGCTACTGGAAAGAAATCATCCCAGAAAACAGAAGAATAGTGACTCTGCATGTTATCAGCAAGCATTTCCTGTACGCTCACTGGCACAAACTGCACATTATATGTCTATGCTTGAGCCTATTGGCTTCCCAGGTTTTGCTAATGGCAAAGAATCTGCCTGTCAATGCAAGAGACAAGAGAGACTCCTGTCCAACCTGGATCAAATCTGACCTGTGTTCGATCTCTGGGTTGGGAAGATCCCCTGAAGGAGGAAATAGCAACACACTCTGATATTCTTGCCTGGGAAACCCCATGGACATGGGAGCCTGGTGGGCTGCAAGTCATAGGGTCACAAAGAGTTAGACATGACTGAGCGCAAGCTACATTTAAGCCTATCACTGGCAGGAGAGTGGAATTACTCTTAGAATCAATCAGTGCCCAAGAGAAAAAAGAAACACAGGCTGCTGGTAATGAATCTATTACAAGGGCAGAGTGAGCAATGGGGTCAGGGAAGTGACTTAGAGATAGGTAACTGCAAAAAGCCACCATTGCCTCCTTTCCTGGAGAACTGAAAAGGGGAGAACAGTGAAAGCCAGTGCTGCTCCTGACAGAATTGGCTTCACTGGGTAAGAACAATCCAGGAGACCTGTGTTCCATTCCCTCTGCTGTGAATAGAACCATTGTCACCTACAGGTTCTCTTTGCCAGCAGCAGAAAGACAATAGGTTTTCTCTTTCTACTCCTTATTTACCATCAGTGGCTTACACTGGTAATTACCCATCTTACTTTTCTTATCGAAAAGTCATTTGTAGACTTCCATTCTCCTGCTGGAAGAATGATTCAGGGCTAAGGATCTACTGACTAATCATTAGCATGCTTTCAGACTAAATAGGCCTGCAGGTGAAGCTGAGGGTGCCCAGTGAGGGTAAAGGACTATAGCAGATATTAGCAGTTGCCCTGAAGCACATGACCCTGTGGGTAAGAGATGGATACCTGTTAGCACAGAGGAAGGGAGAATGGATACTGTGCAGATTAGCAATGTTGTACACAATAGCACTGACAATTAAGCCTACAGTTCATCTTCAGTGACTAATTCAGACTTGTGAAAAGACCTTGGAAAATATGACTTGAATTGAAATCACTTAAATAGTGTGTATCTCTTGATGGTCTGTGAAGATTGCTTTGATTGCTTTTGATTTTATCGGCAAAACACCCTACACGGACCAAGAAGAAACATTTCTATGGGAGACTTTGTTAACATTACAAAAACTAAAAGGAGTAATGAATGCATTAACTAAGATCATCTCATTAAGATGGAACATGTTAGACATGCTCACGTATTATCAGTAAGTCTGGCTGCTTTATCACTTATTTGATGCTAACAGATTTCCTTCTCTGAGTTTTCTCTTCATACTGGCTCAGTGGGAGTCCAAGTACCATCACCACAGGGCTGGGAATAAAGATTCTGTCAACTCTTTTCCTTGATGAACATATCATTTAGGAGGAATTCCAGAGGGCAAGACAATCTAGGCTTCCAGTACAGCTGGAGTCCCCTTCTGCAGTCCCACTGGACCTATTTTGGGGTGCTTGCTGATATATAAAAGATTGCTCCATTAACTTACTTCTATCCTTCACACCCTCTAGAAATTTCTAATCTGTATTTCTTGTCAAACAGACACAGACATTCTGCTTTAAGACTTCTTTCTTTTCGGTCATGAATACAACTCAAATGGCAAGCCAACATTTCATAGACATGCGTCCATCCATATTTCACATCTACTTTTGATACCATGTGATCATCAATCTGCTTTTTTCATCTAGTCTTGCAATTCCATACTTTCTTTTGGAAAAATAAACTCTGACCATGCCCTTCTTTTTGACTTGCTCACAAAATATGCTTCTTGTCCCTATTTTAAGGCTCAAATACTCAATAACACTTATCATAATTATAATTATATTAATCTTTGACTTTTTCAAAATACAAAGAAATGTAAGTTAGTTGCAACAATTAAAGAATAGAGAAATAGAAAATAAACATAGTCTTTTCTTCCTGCCCTCAAATTTCTTTCAGTTTTGGAAATCATGTTGTCCTTCTAGACTTTAAAAATTAATAAAAATGTTTAGATATTGAATTCTTCAAACATACACAAAAAATTAACGATGAATTGAGTTAAGATAAGTTGAGTATTCCAGTCGTGCTTGGCATATAATAAGAGCTGCTACTGCTGCTAAGTAGCTTCAGTCATGTCTGACTCTGTGCGACCCCATAGACGGCAGCCCACCAGGCTCCCCCATCCTTGGGATTCTCCAGGCAAGAACACTGGAGTGGGTTGCCATTTCCTTCTCCAACGCATGAAAGTGAAAAGTGAAAGTGAAGTCACTCAGTCGTGTACGACTCTTAGTGACCCCATGGACTGCAGCCCACCAGGCTCCTCCGTCCATGGGATTTTTGAGGCAAAAGTACTGGAGTTGGGTGCCATTTCCTTCTCTGATAATAAGGGCTATTAAACTTTTATTTAAATAAAAGCATAAGAAGTTGTCCAGTGTCAAGATCTGATGTGTTAACATTCTTCTATATTTGCATCAGATTTCTCTGTGCTTAAAGAGAAATAAAGCATTCAATTTAGATTCACTAAAACTTGAGGCCCATGGCTTGTTACCCATCTCTGTCTGTCCTCTTCCCCACCCTCACTTCTGTCAAGTCTTTACCTCTAGACAGTTTCAAACAGATCTGTTCATAAGGAACAAGAAATGGCAGAAACTTTAGAATCTGGTGCTTGGAGAGCAGCGTTCTCATATATATGTTGGTAACTTTCATACATATATACATGTCCATTATGTCCATAATCAATATATGCTATTGTTGGGACTTCCCTGGTGGTCCAATGGCTAAGACTCTGAACTCCCAATGTACTGGCCTGGCTTCTATCCCCGATAAGGAAACTAGATTCCATATGCCACAACTAAGAGTTTGCATGCCATAGCTAAAGATTCCACATGCTGCAACAAAGATTAAGGATCCCATGTGTTACAACTGGACCTGGGGAAGCCAAAAAATCCAAAAAGAATTTCACTTAAAAAAACACTAGGGATCTTCCTGACCAGGGATTGAACCCAGGTCTCCTACATTGCAGGCAGATTCTTTATGGTCTGAACCACCAGGGAAGACCATATATACACATGTGTGTATGTACACACACACACACACACACACTATTGTTTTGTGCATTTTTTAAGTTTACAAAACCAGCATCATACTGAATGCACTATTTTATAACTTTATTTTCCCCTTCTCATTATGTTTTGTGATCTCTCCATTTTAAGTCATGTAATCCTTGCTCATTGATTTTAATTGAAGTATATTTTTCAATAGCAGGTTCAAATGGTATTTTATGCGGTCATCTTTTGTTGACAGACTTCCAGATTGTGTAAATTATTCTGTATGACAAAGGAGGCCAAAATGAAAATCTTTGTTCCTATTGCCTCAAGCTGTCATAAAGGGTTTCTCTAGAGTAAGGACCTAAACACATTTTTTTCTGGGTTGTGGTATCAGTGCATCTTAAAATTCACTGGCATCATTAAATTATTCTTTAAATTTGCTGTATCGGTTTCCACTTTCACTGTCAAAGTTTTTGAGTTTTTCTTGTTCCTACCTACTTACTAAATACTTGCCTGGTCAAACATTTAAATTTTGCCAATGGTATCTCTAAAGAATTTTAGTTTGGCTTCCTTTGCTATTTTTGAGGATATTTATCTTTTCTGATATGTCAATGGGTAGTTTGGCCTTACTTTTTCGTAAAATATATTTTGCTTATTTTTCTATTGTGTCATTTACTTTTTTCAACAGTTTTGTTCACTTATTTACTTAATATAAATTATTTCTTGGAAATTTGCATTATAAAAATCTCTTCTAATTTGTAGTTTATACTTATTCTATTTATTTCTTATCTTTTGATCATTGTAAATATTGTTTAGATTTTATATGAAAAATTTTGAACCTTAGCTTTTTGACATTTAGACCATTAATCTGTCCACAATCTGTATTTGTGTATTGAGTAACAGAGATGAAGTTTTTTTCTTTTTTCCTACACGAATGGCTAATTGTCCCAGCATCACTTAATCTTTCATAAGTTAAAAAAAAAAAATGTCAGATTTGTGTTATCCCAAATCCCCATAAGTTCAGCACATTTTTATTGGCTCTTTATTCAATTCATCTGGTCTATTTTTCTGTCCTTCTTTTCTATTTTACTTCTCTCCACTATTGATATACTCTTTTAATTACTAGATGTTATTTTAAGAATTATTAGCTAGATGTCTTGAAACTAAGCCATCTCTATTAAAAAATGTTTTTGTTTTTTTCCCCCTACCATGTGTGCTTGTTTATAGTGGAAAAACTCTTGGCAGAATCTGACTTTTTTCTATGTTTATCAAATACTATGTGTTGTAAAAAAGTTTTTCAGTATGTTAACTCAAAGAATTTTTAGCTTATTTGTTCTTCACTATCAAGGTAGTTAATAGGTTTCACATTTATTGCCTAACAGGAGGGATCCAGAGAAGGGATGACCAAACAGCTACAACAGACAACAAGACCAAAGATTTACCCTAGACCCAGAGGAAGGAGAAGGCAGAAGAAAAAAAAAAATGGAAATTATAAATTAGCAATGCTGCTGCTGCTGCTGCTAATTCGCTTCAGTCGTGTCTGACTCTGTGTGACCCCATAGACAGCAGCCCACCAGGCTGCCCCGTCCCTGGGATTCTCCAGGCAAGAACACTGGAGTGGGTTGCCATTTCCCTCTCCAATGCATAAAAGTGAAAAGTGAAAGTGAAGTCGCTCAATCGTGTCCGACTCTGAGCGACCCCATGGACTGCAGCCTACCGGGCTCTTCTGTCCATGGAATTTTCCAGGCGAAAGTACTGGAGTGGGGTGCCATTGCCTTCTCTGATAAATTAGCAATAATAACCTCCTATTTGCTCCATGCCTCCCACCACCTGCTATAGATTATGTATATTCTAGGGGCTAGAATGAGGGCAGAATTAAATATGAAGTGGAGACAATTTAGTTATGGGTCCCCAGGGGAACCACTGCAACCCAATTTCTCTTAGCTCTCTTCTTGTTGGGGATTGGCAGAAGCAGTGATGATAAGAGATGAAAGAAACATCACATAGAGTTGGAGTTTGCAAAGGAATCCTAAGCAGATCCTGTGGTAGCATAAGTATTCCACATTTCCTTCATTTCCTGTGTATCATTAGAGTAGGAGACAAAAGGAGACAAAAAAATGACTCTATGTATGTCTCTAGGACAATGGGTTCTACACCCCTCACAAAGTTTCCCAGGTCCCCAGAATTGAATGGGAGCAGTAGAATGAGTACCAATGGGCTCAAGAACAGCATGGAAATGCTGAAGGACTTAGAAAGCTTAACTTTTTTCCCTACAATCTCTTCGCAGCAATGGAACTGTGAGATTTTTTGCCATTGGTAGCCACAGGCATCTTCTGACTATGTAGAAGTCACTGAATCCACAGAGATGTATATGGGCTTTTGCCCCAAAGCAAAGTTAAAAACAAAAACAAATTTCAGTTCAGTTCAGTGGCTCAGTTGTGTCCGACTCTTTGTGACCCCATGAACTGCAGCATGCCAGGCTTCCTTGTCCATCGCCAGCTCTTGAAGCTTGCTCAAACTCATGTCCATCGAGTCAATGATGCCGTCCAACCATCATCCTCTGTCATCCCCTTATTTAGGGGGCAGTTTAAACTACCCTGTGCCTGATGTGGCACTACAAACAATAGAATTCTAAATATCATCTGCCCTGGCGTTACATAGAGGTCACAGCTGGAGGTCATGATCACATTTTTGGTGTCTAATAGTAGTAAGAGGAAGATGGATTCAGAAATTAATTTCAGAGTGCAACTGACCTTGAATTTCCTGCTACTTTCCTTCTCGTGATTTTAATTAAATTATTTTATGTAATTATATTTTATGACTCACTTCCCAAAAGATTGAAAGCACCTTGAGAGGAAAAATTATTGTTGCCTATTTACCACTCTATCCCTAAGCCAAGCAGAGTGCCTGGTGCATAGTGAATGTTCTATAAATAATTGTTTAATGAATGAATGAATGCTCAGATAACACACACACACACACACACACACACTCACACTCAAGGCTCATATATAGTTACAGTGAGAAGAGCCCTACTGTAGTATTTAGGTGTTACAGGTATAATCCTGATCTATTCACTAGTTATGTTTGACTTTGGTAAATCTAAATCTTTTCAGAGTTTCAGTTCTTCTTCAAAATGGGATGATTAGATTTAAATCAGTGATTTATGAAATGTCCTTGCTCTGCAGATATTTTTGAGAACAGGATACCATTAGAGAACGTGTGCACTGAGCAGGATTAGTTTCTCTCATTTCTGGCTCATTAATAGCAACATTAATTTATTTTAAATATTAGGCTTAACATTTAAAGAGTATGTCTGTGGCTTACACACACATACACACACACAATCAGGGAGAATATCTCCAAGGTTTTCATCTTCTTGAGATAGACATGCTTCAAGTCTGTAACCAGAAAAAGATAATAGAGTGTTTATCTCCATTTTAACTTTGTAGTAAGTGGTAAAAAAAAATCTTGTAAACACTGTCAAAAATCTGGTCTGTTCAGGCAAGAATTGGTAGAAAAAGAGTTAACTCTCAGGAACTGCAAAACTAAGCTGGTCATATATTATTCTGTGTCTAGAAATCACATGTATGTATTCTACTAATCAGAAAAAAATATATAAATATTCTCTAAGTGTTTGATGTGTGTCTACTGTTGACATTTCTGCAAGTACCTAACTTACAGAAGTACTAGATATTTTACTAAGAACTTAAAAATTAAAAAAATACAGCAACACTATAAGGTAGACATAATTTTAATTTCCTTTTATATTCCTTTGTCAAAATGTTTATTGGGCTTCTATATACCCTTGCTAACATTCAAGGGAATGGGCAATGAATATCAAAGTAAAGATATTCAAACTTCTTGCTTTCATGGCACTAATATGAGAATTGAGTGGTGGGGTCAGAAAAGAAAACAACAGATAAATTTATCACATACTTTGAGATAATGATGTGTTTCATCATTCTTACTAAAGGCATTCAGATATATCTAAAGAAAATAAAGAGGATAATGAAATAGAATATGATGAGGGTGGAGAGGGATGAGAAGAAATCTACATTTGAGTGAGTTCTGGGGAAAAAATATGAGAACACTTTAGCTAAGATCTGTGTAGTAAGAAGGGAATGCTCCTGGAGAAAACTATGGAAATTCTCTGGGAGTGAAAGAAATCGGCATTTCTTGAAAACAGGAGTAATTAAGAACCTGAGGCACAGACAGTTTCAGTTTTCTTTCAGTAAGTTTATGGAAGTGTCAAAAGTAACTCAGGTTTGCTTGATTCCAAAGCTGTTTCTCTTACACACAAAGTAATATGGCTTACCTTTGAAATGGGCTTAGCAGCTATACAGTTAAAGTCCATAAAATAGACTAGCAAGCTTCTCAGCATAAAAAGCTGTATGGTTTTGGTGATACTACGAAAAAATTTAATGACTTAAACTGTTGAACATTTGGGACAATTGCAATAGTATTGTCTTGTAGCAGTCTTACTTTTTATATTAAGAAATAGCTTATAAAATCCCTCCTTCCTGCAAACTTCGTGGCAGCCTGTGAGAAGAGGTATCTTAAGACAAAGATATGACCAGGTAATTGGAACTGTAAATTGATAACAATTAGATCATTTGTATTTGTGTGACAGCAGGCAATAATTATAATTGACAATGTAGTGGTCTGTAATTGATGTCCATGATTTTGAAGGAGAAGAGAGTAGAAGAAAGAGGAAAAAGCCTTGGATTGTGTTTGTGAACATAATAAAAATAAGCAACAATAGGTTAATTTAGAAAATAAGATTAGAAAATTGGGTATATTTTCTTTCATCACTTTAAGTATGTCTTGCCATTCCCTAATCTAGCCTTGGTAAATTCAAAAAAAATTGAAATCATTCCAAGCATCTTTTCTGACCACAATGCAGTAAGATTAGATCTCAATTACAGGAGAAAAACTATTAAAAATTCCAACATATAGAGGCCGAACAACACACTGTTGAATAACCAACAAATCACAGAAGAAATTAAAAAAGAAATCAAAATTTGCATAGAAATGAATGAAAATGAAAACACAACAACCCAAAACCTGTGGGACACTGTAAAAGCAGTCCTAAGGGGAAAGTTCATGGCAATATATGCATACCTCAAGAAACAAGAAAAAAGTCAAATAAATAACCTAACTCTACACCTAAAGCAACTAGAAAAGGAAGAAATGAAGAACCTCAGGGTTAGTAGAAGGAAAGAAATCTTAAAAATTAGGGCAGAAATAAATGCAAAAGAAACAAAAGAGACCATAGCAAAAATCAACAAAGCCAAAAGCTGGTTCTTTGAAAGGATAAATACAACTGACAAACCATTAGCCAGACTCATCAAGAAACAAAGGGAGAAAAGTGAAATCAATAAAATTAGGAATGGAAATGGAGAGATCACAACAGACAACACAGAAATACAAAGGATCGTAAGAGACTACTATCAGCAATTATATGCCAGTAAAATGGACAACGTGGAAGAAATGGACAAATTCTTAGAAAAGTACAACTTTCCAAAACTCGCCCAGGAAGAAATAGAAAATCTTAACAGACCCATCACAAGCACGGAAATTGAAATTGTAATCAGAAATCTTCCTGGGCAAACAAAAGCCCAGGTCCAGATAGCTTCACAGCTGAATTCTACCAAAAATTTAGAGAAGAGCTAACACCCATCCTACTCAAACTCTTCCAGAAAATTGCAGAGGAAAGTAAACTTCCAAACTCATTCTATGAGGCCACCATCACCCTAATACCAAAACCTGACAAAGATGCCACAAAAAAAGAAAACTACAGGCCAATATCACTGATGAACATAGATGCAAAAATCCTTAACAAAATTCTAGCAATCAGAATCCAACAACACATTAAAAAGATCATACACCATGACCAAGTGGGCTTTATCCCAGGGATGCAAGGATCCTTGAATATCCGCAAATCAATCAATGTAATACACCACATTAACAAACTGAAAAATAAAAACCATATGATTATCTCAATAGATGCAGAGAAAGCCTTTGACAAAATTCAACATCCATTTATGATAAAAACTCTCCAGAAAGCAGGAATAGAAGGAACATACCTCAACATAATAAAAG
>NW_011495035.1:8222577-8224063 GCF_000754665.1 Bison bison bison | reverse complement strand
GCAGCAAACATTATCCTCAACGGTGAAAAATTGAAAGCATTTCCTCTAAAGTCAGGAACAAGACAAGGGTGCCCACTTTCACCATTACTATTCAACATAGTTTTGGAAGTTTTGGCCACAGCAATCAGAGCAGAAAAAGAAATAAAAGGAATCCAAATGGGAAAAGAAGAAGTAAAACTCTCACTGTTTGCAGATGACATGATCCTCTACATAGAAAACCCTAAAGACTCCACCAGAAAATTACTAGAACTAATCAATGAATATAATAAATTTGCAGGATATAAAATCAACACACAGAAATCCATTGCATTCCTATACACTAATAATTAGAAAATAGAAAGAGAAATTAAGGAAACAATTCCATTCACCATTGCAACAAAAAGAATAAAATACTTAGGAATATATCTACCTAAAGAAACTAAAGACTGATATATAGAAAACTATAAAACACTGGTGAAAGAAATCAAAGAGGACATTAATAGACAGAGAAATATACCATGTTCATGGATTGGAAGAATTAATATAGTGAAAATGAGTATACTACCCAAAGCAATTTATAGATTCAATGCAATCCCTATCAGGCTACCAACAGTATTCTTCACAGAGCTAGAACAAATAATTTCACAATTTGTATGGAAATACAAAAAACCTCGAATAGCCAAAGCTATCTTGAGAAAGAAAAATGGAACTGGAGGAATCAACCTGCCTGACTTCAGGCTCTACTACAAAGCCACAGTCATCAAGACAGTATGGTACTGGCACAAAGACAGAAATACAGATCAATGGAACAAATAGAAAGCCCAGAGATAAATCCATGCACTTATGGACACCTTATCTTTGACAAAGGAGGCAAGAATATACAATGGATTAAAGACAATCTCTTTAACAAGTGGTGCTGGGAAAGCTGGTCAACCACTTGTAAAAGAATGAAACTAGAACACTTTCTAACACCATACACAAAAATAAACTCAAAATGGATTAAAGATCTAAACGTAAGACCAGAAACTATAAAATTCCTAGAGGAGAACATAGAAAAAACACTCTCTGACATACATCACAGCAGGATCCTCTATGACCCACCTTCCAGAATATTGGAAATAAAAGCAAAAATAAACAAATGGGGCCTAATTAAAATTAAAATCTTCTTCACAACAAAGGAAACTCTAAGCAAGGTGAAAAGACAGCCTTCAGAATGGGAGAAAATAATAGCAAATGAAGCAACTGACAAACAACTAATCTCAAAAATATACAAACAACTCCTACAGCTCAATTCCAGAAAAATAAATGACCCAATCAAAAAGTGGGCCAAAGAACTAAACAGACATTTCTCCAAAGAAGACATACAGATGGCTAACAAACACATGAAAAGATGCTCAGCATCACTCATTATCAGAGAAATGCAAATCAAAACCACTATGAGGTACCATTTCATGCCAGTCAGAATGGCTGCAATCCAAAAGTCTGCAAGCAATAAATGCTGGAGAGG
>NW_011495035.1:8211151-8222477 GCF_000754665.1 Bison bison bison | reverse complement strand
CACTATGGAGAACAGTGTGGAGATTCCTTAAAAAACTGGAAATAGAACTGCCTTATGATCCAGCAATCCCACTGCTGGGCATATACACTGAGGAAACCAGAATTGAAAGAGACACGTGTACCCCAATGTTCATCGCAGCACTGTTTATAATAGCCAGGACATGGAAGCAACCTAGATGTCCATCAGCAGATGAATGGATAAGAAAGCAGTGGTACATATACACAATGGAGTATTACTCAGCCATTAAAAAGAATACATTTGAATCAGTTCTAATGAGGTGGATGAAACTGGAGCCTACTATACAGAGTGAAGTAATCCAGAAAGAAAAACACCAATACAGTATACTAATGCATATATATGGTATTTAGAAAGATGGTAACAATAACCCTGTATACGAGACAGCAAAAGAGACACTGATGTATAGAACAGTCTTTTGGACTCTGTGGGAGAGGGAGAGGGTGGGATGATTTGGGAGAGTGGCATTGAAACATGTATAATATCATGTATGAAACGAGTCACCAGTCCAGGTTCAATGCACGATACTGGATGCTTGGGGCTGGTGCACTGGGACAACCCAGAGTGATGGTATGGCGAAGTAGGAGGGAGGAGGGTTCAGGATGGGAAACACATGTATACCTGTGGCGGATTCATGTTGATATATGGCAAGACCAATACAATATTGTAAAGTTAAAAAATAAAATAAAATAAAAATAAATAAATGAATAAATATAGTGTCAGAAAACTGGGTATAAACTATAAACATTCTAAGTATAATCCTTAATATATACCTAAGCTTATAAACTCCCAGGGATAAGGAACACGCTCTTGAATGCTCCCTCTCAGTTCAGTTCAGTCGCTCAGTTGTGTTTGACTCTTTGCGACCCTATGGACTACAGCACGCTAGGCTTCCCTGTCCATCACCAAATTCTGGAGCTTACTCAAACTCATGTCCATTGAGTCGGTGATGCCATCCAATCATCTCATCCTCTGCTGTGTCCTCCTCCTCCCATCTTCAATCTTTCCCAGCATCAGAGTCTTTTCCAATGTGTCCATTCTTCACATCAGGTGGCCAAAGTTTCGGAGTTTCAGCTTCAGCATCAGTCCTTCCAATGTATATTCAGGACTGATTTCCTTTAGGATTGACTGATTGGATCTCCTCGCAGTCCAAGGGACTCTCAAGAGTCTTCTCCAACACCACTGTTCAAAAGATTAATTATTTGGTGCTCAGCTTTCTTTATAGTCCAACTCTAACAACAGACTGGTTCCAAATAGGAAAAGGAGTACGTCAAGGCTGTATATTGTCACCCTGCTTATTTAAGTTACATGCAGAGTACATCATGAGCAACGCTGGACTGGAAGAAACACAAGCTGGAAACACAAGATTGCCGGGAGAAATATCAATAACCTCAGATATGCAGATGACACCACCCTTATGGCAGAAAGTGAAGAGGAACTCAAAAGCCTCTTGATGAAAGTGAAAGTGGAGAGTGAAAAAGTTAGCTTAAAGCTCAACATTCAGAAAACGAAGATCATGGCATCTGGTCCCATCACTTCATGGCAAATAGATAGGGAAACAGTGTCAGACTTTATTTTTCTGTGCTCTAAAATCACTGCAGATGGTGACTGCAGCCATGAAATTAAAAGACGCTTACTCCTTGGAAGGAAAGTTATGACCAACCTAGATAGCATATTGAAAAGCAGAGACATTACTTTGCCAACAAAGGTTCATCTAGTCAAGGGTATGGTTTTTCCTGTGGTCATGTATGGATATGAGAGTTGTACTGTGAGGAAGGCTGAGCACCAAAGAATTGATGCTTTTGAACTGTGGTGTTGGAGAAGACTCTTGAGAGACCCTTGGACTGCAAGGAGATCCAACCAGTCCATTCTGAAGGAGATCAGTCCCAGGATTTCTTTGGAAGGAATGATGCTAAAGCTGAAACTCCAGTATTTTGGCCACCTCATGTGAAGAGTTGACTCATTGGAAAAGACTCTGATGCTGGGAGGGATTGGGGGCAGGAGGAGAAGGGGACGACAGAGGATGAGATGGCTGGATAGCATCACTGACTCGATGGACGTGAGTCTCAATGAACTCCGGGAGTTGGTGTTGGACGGGGGGCCCTGCTATGCTGCGATTCATGGGGTCGCAAAGAGCTGGACACGACTGAGCGACTGATCTGATCTGATCTGATCTGATCTCACATCCATACATGACTACCGGAAAAACCATATCTTTGACTAGATGGACTTTGTTGGCAAAGTAATGTCTCTCTGGGACAGAACAAATTTATTCGTTTTGGAGAGAATTTAGAAATGATTTTAAACAGGAAAATCTCTATAACACTGGCACTTCTGTCACGGTTTTGGCACTAGTTCACACAGCTCTTTTTCATTTTTGAGCTCCAAGAGTTTCATGGGTCCCTGGCTAATTAATTTTTATAATGTGCCTGTGCTGTACATATCAAACTTTATTATTACCTAAACATTAGAAATGCCACACAGAGTGCTTGTAGAATTTACTCTTTTATCACAAAGCAATTACAAAATGCATAGAATGTTCTTAGTTACTAGCTTTCACTGATTATTTTGTGTAAAACTGAGTCACTTATGTACTGTCCTTGGGCTAGAAAGGGAGAAAATAGCATCTAAGGCAGAATGATACAATCTGCATGAAGTAAATGGCTTAATAAAATATCTTCACACTATCTGTCTTTGGTAAATCTCCACCGATATCACTTCAATTATGCAAAATATAGTCTCTTATTTCAAGATGCATGAATATTTGGTAAGTATAAAATATATGAATAAATGAGGGGGAAATATCACTACTCATTTCAACAAATTTTTCACCCAATATTTTGTCTGTGATTATTATTTGTTTCTGGGCTTGATATGTTATTGCCTACACTCTTCTGTTTTGTGCTTTACCATTCGGTATGACAAAACCAATGTTCAACCATACATCATAATTTTCATAAGTAAAATTTTGATGACTGTACATCACTTCTCCTAATGCTGGAATTGTTTTTCTCAATTTGCATGATAAACATTCTATCAAGGAGTATCTTGGTGCATAATTTTTTCATTTCAGATTATTTTGAGTTGACTTCAAAATTGGGCAAATACATGGTTAATATTTTCAAAATGATATTCACATCCTAGAATTTAGAATCTCATATGGTTTGAGTAGTACTTATCAAGTTGAAAGTGTGCCTGAAGTATTTGGAGATATTTTTGAAGTCGAAATTCTGATTCACTAGTCATCAGATGGGGTCTGAGAGTCTACATTCTAACAATGTTGCAGTGTCTGCTGATCCTTGCCCCACACTTTAATAGAAAGATGCTAGTGATTTTTTCCTAAGTATTTCAAAATCTATATGTATCCAAGGGCACTTAATGTTTCTGCTACCCAGAAAAGACACCATGATTGGATACACATTTTTAGGTGTATGTGTTATTCTCTGAAAATTCTTTAGAAAGTTTATTCCTTTCTGATATTTCTGTTTTGTAGAAGAGAAGCCTGAGGACACTGGACTTTGTTTTCATTTGTAGCTGGATAACCTCTTACATTCCCCCACTATGTGTTTATAGGGTCATAATTCAAAAATGAATTCAAGCAGCAGGGCCAAGTAAGCTCGAGTAAGACTAATGATCTTGCAGGCATTAACCGTGAACTCCAGACAAAATACAAACAACTAGGCGAAGACATAGGGGAGTGAGCGAAAGTGATGATATTCTAGACGGGAACTGATACTTGAAAAGAGAAAAGAACACAAGGTAAATTTCTGGTGGATACGGTTTTTAGTCTGAGGGTAAGTCACAGTCAGTGTCACACAGGCAATGAAAACTCCAAAAGAAAACTCAGTGTTTCTGACAAGATGCACTGGGGGTTAGAGTTTGAGGAGACACTCCCCCTTGAAAGTCAGAAGGTAGCCTGCAAAGGAGATATTCAGAAAGGGGAGCTGCAAGTCTATTTTTTTAACTCTATCAACACCCTTGGCTGGCCTCTGAGGTATGCCTGTGTGGACCACATTGCCAGAAACTGAGCTAAGGATGAAGGAATGAATTAACATTTTAGATGCTTCCTTTAAGGGAGTGAATTTAAGAAAAAAAAAAATGCATGGTGCTTAGTTTAGTCATCTACTGAAAGGAATTAACAAAACTGAAAGAAATGGAGTATCATAACCATGATATTATTTTAGAAGACCAAATATCCTTGATATCAATTTTAGCACACATTGATCTATAGATTATATGCACTCCCTATCATAATTCCAGCAAACCTGGTTTTAAAATTTATATAGAAATATAAGGACCTAGAATACCCAAAGCAAGCTTGGGAAATAGAAATTTGGAAGACTTATGCTATATAATTTCAAGTTGACTATAACATATGGCAATTGAATAATTATTTTACTGGCACAGAGATCAATAAATTGATTCAATTAATAGAAGAGAGAGCTAACAAGTTGATATATACTTGTATGTCTTTTTTTTTTTTTTTTTTTGGACAAAGACATGAAAACAATCCTATGGGACAAAAAATCAACAAATGGTGTTGGAAAAACTAGTCTATCCCTAGAGAAAGCAATATGCCCTTATCCTACATTAAACACAAATACTCATTTGAGATCTAGTATAGACTTAAATATAAATAGTAAAACTATACAGCTTTTAGAGAAAATTATAGGAGAAAATCTTTGTGAATTGGTTATAAGCAAAAGTTTCTTAGGACACAAGAATCAAAACCATAAAAGACAAAAATTGATAAAGTTACATTTCCTCAAAACTAAATATTTTTCTTCATTAAAATAATCTCACAACTTTGAAACAAAAACATGCATAAAATTTACAAAGTGTAAGTAGATAAATAGTCAAACAACACAGAGTGAGCTTTAATGGGCTCCAATGGCCAAATTGAGGACAATGTGAACAGTACAATTAATAAGTAATGGATTATAATCATTTAAACTAAAAATGATCTGTGAAACTGCTGATAAATAAGTAAATCAAGTACATGGGAGTAGTAACATGTTTCTAATAGCACAATGAAAAGTTGAATTGATGATAAAATTTCAAACCATTATCTTGCAACAATCTTAGGGATAATTACTATAGGCAAGCTATCCATAGTTGCTAGTGTCTGTGGATGAAATTTAAATAAAAAGAGGATATTCATACTGTCTCAACTATCCATACCCAGGTTACTTGTGGATTATGAATGGACAATGGCAAGTTTAAAGTGAAGTAATCTGGCAGACTCTACCTTTAACCAGGATATTAAAATAAACATCACTAGTAATGGGGCAAACTGATAACATTCACTTCTCCAGGTGATTCATTGAGAAAGATCCAGCATCACTTACATGTTCTTACATGAGACAAACCCAATTGAGGACCATTCTATAGAACAACTGACCTGAACTCTTCAAATGTTAAAGTCATAAAACACACACACAAAAAAGAAAAATTATTCCATATTAAACGCTAAAGATCCATGACACCTGAATGCCATGGTACCATCCTCGATTAGTTCACAAATGCTTGAGAATCCTATTAAGGACAATTAGTGAAACTGAATAGTGTTAGTCATTCAGTCCGACTCTTTGCAACCCCATGGACTGTAGCCCTCCAGTCTCCTCTGTCCATGGGATTTCCCAGGCAAGAATAACTGGAGTGCATTGCCATTTCCTCCTCCAGGGGATCTTCCCGACCCAGGGATCGATCCTGGTTCTCCTGCATTGCAGGTGGATTCTTTACTGTCTGAGCCAGCAGGGAAGCACAAATTTTCTCAATGTGGTCATTTTTTTTTTTACTTTGGTTGCATAAAAATGACCTTGTTTTGAGAGAGAGACAGAGAAACATATGGTAAATTCAGTGGACAGTAACAATCACTGAAGGATATATGGGTATTAATTGAATTATTCTTGTGACTTTCAAGGTTTATTTTATTTTTTTTATAATGAAAAATTCAGAAACATCACCAAAAATAATCTAAACAAAAAATTTTTCTGTTTACTTAGGAGAGATTCTCTTTATTAATGGATAGATCCTAATCTGTGATTAGGGCCTTTCTTCCAGCACGTGGAATTTTTTTAACAATATAATTTTTAATATTTCTTTTCCAAAATCCTTTTTTTAATATCATATTGGGAACAAGTACATTTCTTAGGTTCATTGTGTCATTTTCTATCCCACATACTTTGTATCTTTCTCTTTTATTTTTAATTGATGTATTTAAAACTATTTTTGTCTTAACTTTCTGCATACTATTGGCTCTTTTCAAGATGGGTTTCCATTTTATTTCCACACTGTTAAATTCAAGGTTCTACTATTGCATAGATCTTTTCCCTAAATCTTTCCCTTACTGTTTTATATTTCAACTCAACCTATCGTCTGAAAATCTTTCTGTTTTTTTCTTGGAGTCTTTTCCTACCTGCATCCAAAGGAAATGCCAGTTTCATCTAATACTTAGTCATTATAAGAGTTTTCCCTTATGTAAATTTTCATTTAATGCTTCTTTTCTTGTAGACTGTAGTATTTTGTGTTCATAGTTACCTATGAAACTGCTGACTCATCCAAAAATGATGAGAGGGCAAACTAGTCTGCCATTTGCCAATAGAAGCCTTGTCTTAGCTCAGTGTTCATAATCATTCTAATACTTCTCTATTAGATTGAGTTAAGGTCTGTGGAAACAGTGGAAACAGTGTCAGACTTTATTTTTTTGGGCTCCAAAATCACTGCAGATGGTGATTGCAGCCATGAAATTAAAAAACGCTTACTCCTTGGAAGGAAAGTTATGACCAACCTAGATAGCATATTGAAAAGCAGAGACATTACTTTGCCAACAAAGGTCCGTCTAGTCAAGGCTATGGTTTTTCCTGTGGTCATGTATGGATGTGAGAGTTGGACTGTGAAGAAAGCTGAGCGCAGATGAATTGATGCTTTTGAACTGTGGTGTTGGAGAAGACTCTTGAGAGTCCCCTGGACTGCAAGGAGATCCAACTAGTCCATTCTAAAGGAGATGAGCTCTGGGATTTCTTTGGAGGGAATGATGCTGAAGCTGAAACTCCAGTACTTTGGCCACCTCATGCGAAGAGTTGACTCATTGGAGAAGACTCTGATGCTAGGAGGGATTGGGGCAGCAGGAGAAGAGGACGACAGAGGATGAGATGGCTGGATGGCATCACTGACTCGATGGACGTGAGTCTGAGTGAACTCCGGGAGTTGGTGATGGACAGGGAGGCCTGGCGTGCTGCGATTCATGGGGTTGCAAAGAGTCGGACACGACTGAGTGACTGAACTGAACTGAACTGAAGGTCTGTAACTTTACCCCATTCTGGCTCTGTTTTAAATTGGGAGAACTTTCTAGCTCTTCCTGTAGGATGTACTCCCAAGATTCCACTTCCCAGTATTCAACATACTTTTAGTTTCCCTCTCCTTGTACTGTTATTTATTTTTGGTGCTTAGTCACTGAATGTTTGGAGATGTTCCAAATCATTGTCTATGTATTAGGTAGATAGCTAAGTCCTTTATGCCTGTTGGTACAGATTTTTTTTAAACTAAGGAGGCAGGTAGTAAAGAAAGGTATAAAAGTCTTTTTATTACTCCCAGAACATCATAGAATTGGTGAGTCATAAATGATTATAAATTTATCCCCTGTCCTAGACCTTTTGAATTTTTAGAATTAGAATTTGGATCTAAGTTAAAGTTTTAGGGCCTGGTAATAAATTGACTTCCTGCCTTAGAATTTTAAAAATTGAGTATTAATATTTTATGGAAAAACCCAAATGAACCTTTTGGCCGACACAATATTTTTAGGTAAAAATGAATGGAAGATTCATCAAAGTCAGAAGTCTAATGATTTTACCCAAGTTTTCCCTCTATTTTTAACTGTAAAAAACAAGCTTGCATTAAGGGTAGAATAAACTTTTGGGCAGAGTCAACTAAGAGAAAATAAGAGAGGTAATTTTAATCACAATGGTGAATGCCTGTTTTCCTTTCTTGAATTGAGTCCTTTTGTTTCTCAGGGCTCAATTTTCAAAATTCATATTTTGTGTTCTACAATAACTACAAAATACAGGAGTGAGAGCATGTTCTTTATTTTGAAAATTGCTTTGAAGGTATATATCTTAAAATAAATCAAGTTAAGATATAAGTTTTGTTATTAGTTTGTAGTTGTAGAGTAGTAAATTGCAGTGAATGTGGCTGGATTTATATCTACTTTTAGGGATTTATTGGTGTTTTCTTTATGGCTTGATATATGAGCAATCATTTTAAATGTTCCATTGGCTCTTGAAAAGAAGGAGCAGTAGTACTTACACAGGATTTAGGACTTGAAATGCAGTTATACATAAAACATACCCTGTTAATGTATTACTCAGAGCTTTTGTGATAACCTGCTCTATCAAAGACTATGTTAAAATTTTTCAATTAACTTTGTATTTTTGGCTATTTTTATATTTCTTAGCATATGTTTTAAGTATTTAAATTCTAGATTAACTGCTTAAACTTTTACTACTATTTCTACTTTTTGTACACTGGGACATGTGTTTTTAGCATACAAGCATGTGAAGTATAAAATTGCATATACACATATATTGATTCTTTTCTTGTTTGATTACTTCATCTTATCAAAGGCTGACAGGTTATATAAAATTTTTTTGTGAGTCTGTTTCTGTTTCTCCTAAGTACTTATTTTATATATTTAAATAATAGATTATCATTTTTTAAAGTATCATCATAGTTGGATGATTACTGTGAATTGTATGTTTTCTAACAAAGAGCATCTTTATTTAAGAGCTTACCTTGAACTCTACTTTCATATTGTTATTAGAATCTTTGCCTTATTTTTAATTGCATTTGTATTACCTATATGTGCCAGTCTTTCTCCTTTTAGTCATTATCGTCTACTTTGTTTCACCCCGTATCTTGTTGAAAGTATATAGTTTATTTACGTCAATTTTGAATATGTGTTTACTTATTTTAGATTATATTGAAGAATCATTTTTAAATTAAGTGCTTTCATTGAAGCATAATTTACACACAGTGAAATATTTCTTAAGTATATAATTTGGTGATTTTGATGAGCAATGAGCATATTATTCAAGAATGAATATTTTTGTTACCACAAAACAGCCCTCTCATGTCTTCTTTAGTAAACTCACTGCCCAGAAGAATCACTCTTCTGATTTTTATAGTCATAGATTAATTTTCCCTGTTATCTCCCTTTCTATAAATGTGATTATACTTAACATACTGATATGATTCAGAGTTTGACTTACTTTACTTGAAATAGTATTTCCAAGATTCATCTATTTTGTTGCCTCACTCAGTAATTTCCTTAACTCATTTGTGAGAAGCATTTTATTATATAAATATACCATAATTTTATGCTATACTATTCTCCTTTTGACGGAGAATACTTAGGCTATTTCCACTGTCATTTAGGTTATTGCTGCTGTTAACTTATTATGAATATGAGGCTACTATGAAAATTCTTAACTAAGTGGTTTAAAATGAATACACATTTTTAAAGTTTATGCATGAAACGGCCATGTAAGTTTCCAAAGCAGTTATATAATTTTAGTCCCACCTGCAATGGAACCATCTGCTGTACATCAGCAGCTATGGAAACAGAGGGTGTGTACGCTTGGGGTTCCTGAGACCCTTTTAGGAGTCTGTAAAATTCGAACTATTTTCCTAGTAATACTAAGATGGTATTTGTCTTTCATTGATATTCTTTTTGAAGAAAATCAATGGGGCAATTGGGCATGAGGTAAAATAAATCTGTCATTTATTTTAGCATAATCAGAGCAGTAACACCAAATAGCCGTTGCTTCTTCACTGCTGTACACTTACAGGAAAGACAGAGAGACAGAGAGAAAGGAAGGAAGGAAGAAAATGTTAGTATTACATAAGAACGTCCTTGGTGAAGCAGTAAAAATTGATAATTTTACTAATTTGTGACCCTTAGTATTCTTAATTTTAATACGCTTTGTGACAACAAGAAAGCACACATAAATGTCTACTGTGTATTCTGAAGCATAATGCCTTCTTGACAAACAGCACTTTAATTGCGAGAGAAACTGGATGCCTCTTTCATGCAACAGCACTTTCACTTAAAAAAAAAAAAACAACTGACGGTTTATGATTATTCAGATTGGATATATGTTAAAACATTTTTCAAAAGTTAACTAAGTGTGTCTGTCACTCCAAAGAAAATAACTGATTGTGTGTGTTACCAGTGATGAAAGTTGAGCTTTTAAGGAAAAATTAGAATATAAAAAAAACCACGTATCTACCAGCTTCCCAATATTTAAGGACGTAGCTGATAAATTTGGTGGTGATGAAACGAATGTGGCTTTTGATGCTGCCTAATGAAATATGTCAGTATTTAGAAGATCTCAATAATTCAGTAAACCTATATTTTCCAAATAAACAATGTACAAAAAACTGTCTTCCACGAAACTGGTCCCTGGTGCCAAGATGGTTGGGGAATTCTGGGCAACATTTTCTGTGGTTAATCTTTCAAAATTTTGCAACTGTAGTGGCTAGGAAATGCTATCTCATTATGGTTTTAGTTTGCCTTACCTTGATGATGAGTAATTTGAGTAATTTACTGGTTAATTTATGTGCTTTTAAAAAAATGTATTTTTTATAATTCCTTGCAGTATTTTCTTTGACCTAATCAACACTTATGAAGTGTTGTTGTCCAGTTGCTAAGTCATGTTGAACTCTTTGTGACCCCATTGACTGCAGTTCACTATCTCTCAGAGCCATTTCATCATTTGTCACCCCCTTCTCCTGCCCTCAATCTTCCAGCATCAGGATCTTTTCCAAATGAGTCAGCTCTTCACATCAGGTGGCCAAAGTATTGGAGCTTCAGCTTTAGCATCAAGCCTTCCAATGAATATTCAGCACTGATTTTCTTTAGGTTTGACTGGTTTGATCTCCTTGCTGTCCAAGGGACTCTCAAGAGTCTTCTCCAGCACCATAGTTTGAAAGCATGAATCCTTCAGTGCTCAGCCTTGTTTATGGTCCAACTGTCACATTTGTACATACAAGCTGGAATCAAGATGGCCAGGAGAAATATCAACCTCAGATATGCAGATGACACCACCCTTATGGCAGAAAGTGAAGAGGAACTCAAAAGCCTCTTGATGAAAGTGAAAATGGAGAGTGAAAAAGTTGGCTTAACGCTCAACATTCAGAAAAGGAAGATCATGGCATCCGGTCCCACCACTTCATGGGAAATAGATGGGGAAACAGTGGAAACAGTGTCAGACTTTATTTTTCTGGGCTCCAAAATCACTACAGATGGTGACTG
>NW_011495035.1:8200019-8211051 GCF_000754665.1 Bison bison bison | reverse complement strand
GTGACTGCAGCCATAAAATTAAAAGACGCTTACTCCTTGGAAGGAAAGTTATGACCAACCTAGATAGCACATTCAAAAGCAGAGACATTACTTTGCCAACAAACGTTCGTCTAGTCAAGGCTATGGTTTTTCCTGTGGTCATGTATGGTTGTGAGAGTTGGACTGTGAAGAAGGCTGAGCGCCAAAGAATTGATGCTTTTGAACTGTGGTGTTGGAGAAGACTCTTGAGAGTCCCTTGGACTGCAAGGAGATTCAACTAGTCCATTCTAAAGGAGATCAGCCCTGGGATTTCTTTGGAAGGAATGATGCTAAAGCTGAAACTCCAGTACTTTGGCCACCTCATGCAAAGAGTTGACTCATTGGAAAAGACTCTAATGCTGGGAGGGATTGGGAGCAGGAGGAGAAGGGGACGACAGAGGAAGAGATGGCTGGATGGCATCACTGACTCGATGGACGTGAGTCTCAATGAACCCCGGGAGTTGATGTTGGACAGGGAGGCCTGGCCTGCTGCGATTCATGGGGTCGCAAAGAATCGGACACGACTGAGCGACTGATCTGATCTGGTCTGACTGGAAAAACCATAGCTTTGACTATACGGACTTTTGTCAGCAAAGTGAGATCTCTGCTTTTAATATGCTAAGTTTTTCATAGATTTCAACTCCCCCAAGGAATAAACATCTTTTAATTTCAATTTCATGGCTGCAGTCAAGGTCTGCAGTGATTTTGGAACCCAGTAAAATAATATATGTCACTGCTTCCAGTTTTCCCTCTCTGTTTGCTACAACATGATGAGACCAGATGCTATCTCTCTTTCCTTCAGTAATTACCCTACACTTGCCTAAATGAGGTCTGATAATGATCTACCCTTCCTAACACCAAATGCTATGGAGATCTTTACCTAGTTTTCCAGATTCATGTCCAATTCTGCTAATTGTGCATTTGAGGCTAGCACATGCCTTCTCAGTCATCTTCTGTACCTTTCCAGTTCTACTCTCTGTACTTCTGAGAAACTTTCTTCCTCCCATCCCTTGTAAAATCTCACAAATGACATGTCCCATCTATGACATATAAATATTATGTAGATTATTTTGTTAGGAATGTTGCTCAAATCATCTCTAGGCTTTCTCATTTTATTGTCTACTTTTATTAACAAATGAGAGAAAAGTAAAAATTTCCACATGTAATTTGAATTTATGTTTCCTTTTGCCTGGAGAATCCCTGGGATGGGAGCCTGGTGGGCTGCCATCTATGGGGTTGCACAGAGTCGGACATGACTGACGTGACTTAGCAGCAGCAGCTAGTTCTGTCAGTCTGCGTAATACATTTAAGTTTCTGTTCTGAATTGCACACACATTTAGAGTTGCTATACCTTCTTGTTGAACTGACACTTTTTATTACTATGAAAAAGTTATCTTTATCTCCTGGTATTCCTTGCCCTGAAGTTTACTGTGTGCTAGAAATAAAACCACACCAACTTTCTTAATGTTTTGGTGGTATATACTTACTTCATTTGTTCACTTCCAACATTTTTGTGTCTGTATATTTAAACTGCATACCCTGTAATTAGCTTAGAGGTGTTTCCTGATATTTTTATGGAGTCTGACCATCAATGCCTTTGATAAAAATGATTTGTCTATTTACAATAGATAACGTTATAAAAAATAGCAAGTTTTCCTTTTTGGCTCTTTTGCTTAGCTTTCCAGATCATGTCTAGTTTTGTTTTTTGCTTTCTTTGGTTGAACTGAGTGTTTTTTATGATTATGTTTTACTTCTTCAAATGCCTTGTTAACTATTCTTTCTTTCTTGGGAGGATATGGCTTAATTGATCACAGATATGGCTTAATTTATCCATGAATTAAGATTATACAACTTTACATATAATTGCATTATTATCCATTTATTCTCTCTTCTTTCTCTGTGCTATTATTGTGCTACATATATATAACTTTTATATGTTACAAAATCCCACAACATTATTATATATTTTCAATATAAGAAAATAAGTAATCATTTTAAATTGTGTAGTGTTTATTTCTGATACTATGCTATTAATTTCTTCCTTAAATCTCCATCTGGTATGATTAGTTTTTCAGGTTGAAAAATTTTATTTTGCATTTCTTTTTGTATATTTCTTTTATGCTATGAAAATTCTCTCAGCTTTAATTTATCTTATAATATATTCATTTCACCTTTTCTTGAAGGTTATTTTTGCTGTATATAGAATTTTTGGTTGACAGATTTTTTCTTTTCTGTCAGCACTTTAAAGATGTTATTGTATTATTTCATGGACTCTTTTGTTTCTGATGAAGTAAACCATTATTCTTATTCCTGTTCTAATATGAAAAAAGAAATATGTTTCTTTTACACTGGCTGTATTTAACAATTTATCTTCTATTTTTTTTTTTGACATTTTCACTTTTGAAGTTCTTTCATTTGTAATTCAACTACTTGGGGTTTGCTGAAGTTATTGAATTTGTAAATATATGTTTTTCAGTAAATTTGGAAAATGTTCAGCCATTGTACTTCAAATATTTTTTTGCCTTTTTTAAAAATCCCTCTATGATTCCAATTACATATAAATTGGATTGGTATTTTCCTATATGCCACTGAAATTTTGTTTTCTTTCAGTCTTTATTTTCTGTTTAATTTATAATGACTTTTCTTCAGATTCATTGATCTTTTCATTTGATGAGACCAGTTTTCTAAACCCATCCAAATTTTTTCTAATTCTAGAATATTTATTTGACCTTTTTGATACCATCATTACTGTTATTTCTCATCATTTTATTAAATCTTTCACTTTCTCACATAAAATTTTAAATTTATTTAAATTTAATTTAGTACTAAATTATGCTTCTGGGGCATCTGTTGATCTGATTTTATTGACTTCTTTTCTATCCAGATATCACATTTTTCTCATGCTTTGTATGTGTAGTAATTTATCCCTACATATTCTTGTCAATGTGAATGATACACTAGAGCCTCTGAACCTTATCTGCCTCTAAAGAATATAGTATTTTATACTTGTAGGCAGTTAAATTACATGCAGATCACCTTGATCTTAGAGAGACGTGGTTTTGGGCTTAGTTAAAATTGATATATTTTCTCTTTAATTTTACTCATAAAGTAGGTAGCTCTGAGTCCTGGGCTAACTTGTAAGATTCAGTTCTCCTGAGGTGTAGAGCATTATAAAAAAGTCCAGAGCATTCAACAAGCTATATCAACTTGATGGAACTTGATTTGGAAACTCTGTCTTCCTAGATGGAGGCAACTGCTGAAATATCTGTCTCCCACATACTGCTTTCTTCTAGGCTTCTTGAATCCTCCCTCTGCACACATAATTTTATATATGAATCTGAAGCAGTAATATGAATATTACAGGATGGGGAACACATGTATACCTGTGGCAGATTCATTTTGATATATGGCAAAACCAATACAATATTGTAAAGTTAAATAAAAAAAATTAAAAAAAAATTGAATATTACTGAAGCAGTAATCTGAAGCAGTAATATTTAAAAAAGAATCTGAAGCAAAATATGCAGTTTAGAATGCTCCCTCTGTGGCATCTTCCTTTCCAGGAGTTTTTTTCCAATAACCAGCTACTCTGTTAGCATCAAGCTCTGACTTTTGTTTCTTCAGCCCATTTCTTTTTGAATTCTAATCTTACTCTGTGGTAGAACACTAGAAAATGCTTTTAAGGAAAAAGCTGTTTATACATGGCATTCTGTCTCTTAAGAACTGTGTACAGTTTCTACCTGTTTTTGTTTGTTTATTGGTAGCTTTAGGCAGTTTACTTCCTGGTGGCACAGATGGTAAAGCGTCTACCTATAATGCAGGAGACCTGGGTTCGATCCCTGGGTCGGGAAGATCCTCTGGAGAAGGAAATGGCAACCCACTCCAGTACTCTTGCCTGGAAAAATCCCATGGACAGAGGAGCCTGGTGACCTACTGTCCATGGCGTCACAAAGAGTTAGACACGATTGAGGGACTTCACTTTCACTTTAGGTAGTTTATTTTAATATTTTGTGCAGAATTTATACACAGTTGTCATAGGATTAACACAGCACAGACTTTTCTGCCATTTCCAGAAGTGGCACTTTGCTGTTAATCAGAATTTTCTTTCAGTAAGAATATTCATTTCATTACTAACGAAAGATGAAAGTAATATAAATATTGATCTGATATTTTATGCTGTCTGTTTTATACACTTTCTTGATATGTTTAAATTTTTCAACCTAATTTTTCTCTCTGATAACTTGGCAGACAGAATAAAAAAGAAAAAAAACTTAGGGAAAGATGGCTTGTTTGGTAGTCATGGTCCAAGCGGCATCACAATCATTTTTAAAGCTGCTCAATTGATCAATGATATATTAAAAGTCAATGTAACAGTGACAGACCTTTCCTACCAAAAGTCAGTCAGTTAGAAACAAATTCACTCCTATATACATGCCACTGAGTACCAAGCTTCCCATATGGTGCAGTGGTAAACAATACTCTTACCAGTGTAGGAGATGAAAGAGATGCGGGTTTGATCCCTGGGTCGGGAAAATCCCCTGCAGTAGGAAATGGCAACCGACTTCAATATTCTTGCCTGGAAAATCCCATGGACAGAGGAGCCTGGTGGACTTCAGTCCATGGAGTTGCAAAGAGTTGGACATGACGGAGCACAGCATAGCAATGTGCTAGGTAATCAGAATCAGTTTCACCCAAGTAACTATGTTTTTAGTGATGATGTCACTCCACATGCATCTCTGAGATTCCACCAATCTCTGAACTCTATGATTTTTTAAAATTCTCATGTATGATTAGTAGTCTACTTTGCCTGGAGAGACTATGCCTATCAACATTTGTCTATATTTTAAGAAGCAATAAAACCACCTTTAAATATTTTTCTTAGCTCCTCATTGATGGTTGTGTCATCCTTTAACAGTATAAAGTCTATTTTAAATTTCATTAATTATTACTATTATATATCCCTACCAGTGTCAGAGTGAAGGTCCTCTCCCTCTTACCCTTCACTCTAATGTTGTTGAACTACCAGTTTTTTGGTATGGTATATAGTTAGCTTACACATTGTGTTGGCCAAAAATTTTCTTTGGTTTGAAGTAAAAATAAAAGACACAGTTCTTCATTTTCACCAAGAACTTTATTGAAGAACATATTCATTCTTTCATTCTACTACCATCTGCCTTTTTTTCAGGCAATGTCATAGTTTCATTTTTCTAAAGCTTTTTATCTTTTTGAGCAAAGAACTGTCCCAGGTGCCTTTTACTGTCTTTCAGGGAATTGAAATTTTTCCATTAAGAAAATTTTGTAAAGATTGAAATAAATAGAAATCCAAAAATGCAATGCCTGGTAAATATGGCAGATGAATCAGAACTACCCAGACAGCTGTAACAGTTGTTCCTTAATCATCAAAGAAACATGGAGTCTTGCATTATCCTTATGGAAGATTATGCATTTTCTGTTGAATAGTTCTAGACACTTTTCACTGAGTGCTGCTTTTAGTTGGTCTAACTGGGAGCAGTACTTGGAATTAATCATTTGGTTTTCCATAAGAAGCCTATAATAGAGCACTCCCTTCCAATGCATGGAACCGTATACATGTCATCTTCTTTGGATGAAGAGTGGTCTTTGGTGGTTGGTGATGGTTCATTTCATTTGCCCCACCATCTCTCCCATTCCACATTATTTCACAGTATCCACTTTTCATTTACTGTCACAACTTGTTTAGAAAAACAAAAGCATTTTCATTATGTTTAAATAAAATTGCATGTGGGAATGTGGTCAAGAGGTTTTTTCTTCTTATGTGGAATCCAAACATCAAAGCAATTAACATAACCAAGCTGGTGCAAATGATTTTCAATGCTCAATTTGGATATTTTAAGTATGTCAGCTATCTTCCATATGATATAACATTGATTGTTCTCAATTAAAGTCTTGATTTGATTGCTATCAACTTCAACTGGTCTACTCGACCATGGAGCCTTGTCCAGCAAGAAATCTCCAGCACAAAACTTCACAAACCACTTTGACACTTTCGATTAGTCATAGCACCTTCTCCATACATCACACAAATTTTTTCTTTTTTGCTTTTCAGTTGCAGTTTTACATTTCTTAAAATAATAAAGCATAACATGCCTAAAACTCTGTTTTTTCCATCTTTAATAGTAAAATGTACGTACAAAAATTCACGAATTTTGATATTTTTCAAATGCATGCTGATATAACAGCTGGTAGACGTACTCTTTTGTTCTGTGTTTTGTTAACTAGCATTTTATGTGTTCTGTGTTTTGTTAACTAGCATTTTATGCTGCATATCATTGTTTTAGACAGCTAGAATTCCATTTAAATATAAATCTTACTTTTCAATAAAGGCCATTATTACTTGCTCATAATAGGTGCTCATTGTATATATTTGTTGAATGAATCCATAAACTCTCATGATTTACCTGACCAAGGTGTTTTTATAGCATGCACACTAAAACAGCAATGACCCTGTAAATACAGAGCATGTCTAACTGGATTTCTCGTACTCTTCCATATTTACATGTAGTGAATGATAAAACAAAATGCAACCAAGATCTTTATAAAATGCCAAAAGCAGCAATAAAAGAAGAAATATTTAAAAACTAAAATATTTTTCAAGTTCTTACATTTCAGCTCAACTCTGCTACAAATAAGAGCATCATTTACAAAATACTGCAGTAATAATGCCTTGTGTAGATTAGCACAGAGAATGTATATCAGCATTTATAAAATTATAAATGTATTAGGTGGGTATATTATCCTAACTGTGTTCAGTGCTCTCAGGATATGATGACATTCAAATCTAGACAGAATTCAGATGTTAGGATAGTCTCTATATTATAGCCTTAGTAATTTTAAAAATAGAATTGAAAAACCCTGTAGTGGTGAGTACAATGCTATTAAAATTTTAATATGTATAGTTTAAGATGAAAAGTATCATACATTTACTAGGTAAAATATAGAAGACACTGACAATCAAAAGGATGGAATCTTGCAATCCTATCATTCAAAAATAACAGAGGACTTCCCTGGTGTTTCAGTGGCTAAGGTTCCATGTTCTCAACACAGGGGACCTGGGTTCAGTTCCTGGTCAGGGAACTAGATTGCACATGCCACAACTCTTCAGATTCTACAAGCTGCAACTAACAACTGGTGTAGCCAAATAAATAAATAAATATCTCCTTCCTGTCTTGTGTAGGTAGGGGTGTGTGCGAGAGAGTGACATATAGACAGAGACAGAGAGAGACACAGAGAATCTGAGCACAGTCCAACAGGAACATGAGGATATGTTGGCAATAACAGTGATTATCCACTGTTTATTTTAATATGCAATTTTAATATGCAATTTATTCTGCTCCCTCATAATCTTCAAGGACATTCCATCTGTTCCAGAGTCCCCGCCATTTTTGGAACTACTAGCATTTGCTTTGATTCTTCTGTTTTTTTTTTTTTTTTTCAGCTTTCCTGTCTCAAATACTTTCTGTTCAAAACCACTGTTGGCTGCTGCCACTATTGATACAGCCCAATTGAGAATATCTTTGTTGTGTCAACAGCTCCCACCTGATGTTGATTCCATGTAGATTTAGGAAGACCACCCTTCTCCCCTATTCTGTAGTCCGTGTTGTCACCAGGAGCTGACCGTCTGAGTTCTCCTAGCTGCTTGTCTGAGCTCTTCTGGCCTCTGTGAGTCACACAGTCATTCATTGAGATGCCTTCTTCAGTTCTACCTCTACCTTATTTATAGGGATCCCATAAAAATGCAAAAAAAAAAAAAAAAAAATTGGGGCCAGATGAGAGGCCAGGTGCCAATAAGTCATTCTGTTTTCTTAACTCTTTTCTGTCTGCTATAATATACTAGAATCTGCCAATGCATTCATCATTACTGTGATACCTTTTCATGCAAAAATCAGCCACTTTCACATTCTTTAACCTAATGACATTCCCTTTCTCATCTTTGAGTCTGAACTTCAGAGGCCCTGTGGCTAATTCCTAACATTCCTCTATTGTTCATTCTCTTTTTATCCTTCCTTGTAGTAACTGAACCCCCTTTAACTTTAGTTAAATACAGCTGCACAGAGACTGGCTTCTACCCTGTCTAGCATGGTATCTAGCACACCTACACACAGCATTAATGTCCTTTGAACTCTGCTCTGGATCCAGAGTCAGAAGATTGAGGCTTGCTCTCTGGGTCAGTCAAATCTAAGGCAAATGACATAGTGACTCTCACCCAATTCTCTGGGTCTTAACGTCCTCCTCTTAAAATGTAGTGACTAAACCACAGGCCTTCACGCAATGGCTGGTTTCTAGTATCCTTTCCAGGTTTAAAATTGCATGGCTCTGATAGTATACCAGAGAAGGCAATGGCACCCCACTCCAGTATTCTTGCCTGGAAAATCCCATGGATGGAGGAGCCTGGTGGGCTGCCGTCTATGGGGTCGCACAAAGTCGGACATGACTGAAGTGACTTAGCAACAGCAGCAGCAATCAGTATACACAGTCTCTGTTCAAAGTTACTCACCCATGTATGTAATTTTACTCTCTCCCTTTGGATATTTTTGACAAATCTTCATTTGTTGCCTATTGTGATTACAAAACTATTTTAGCTTGTATGTCATATGTAGACATGCGCTTCTTTTAAGGTGTTCCTCAAGGGCAGAAATTCTGTTCTATACTTTATATTCCTTATAACATCTAACAATAAGACTCATTAAATACTTGTCAAACTTTAATTCATGGCAAGAAAATGGAGTTTAGTCTTCTCAATACATCGTAAAAGTTAGTGCATGAAACGTGAGCTATAAATTCAAAGACACTTGCTTGGAAATTGTAAGCAACTAAGATACTGTTTAGTAATGTACTGCTTGAAGGTTTTAGTTAACACTTTCATGGCCTAAAAGTATTAATGTGGTTTCCAGATGATGACTATGATGATAATACCATATGTTATGTCATTTTCATAGAACTAAGAAAAGAAAAAAAAAACTTCTATTTAAACTATGACTGTTAGATGTATCCTGATTTCAGAGATCCAAAATAAGGCAAAAAAACATGTTTCTTATAACTGATAAATCACTGAAGTAATAGATAATAATAACCACAGAAACAGTGCTAATACTACTGTAACCCTTACAGTGTTAGGTATTATGGTAAATGCTTTAAAGCATGACCTCATTTATACCATGAAGTGGATGGCTCTATTCATGAACATAAAATGAACGATTAGAGAAAAGTAGTTATTTTCCCAAGGTCTGGCAGATCTAACTCTATCAGACTTTATAGGATATTTTTTTTAGTAAATATACTATAATCTAGGTATTTATAATTCTTTCAAAAGCAGGCACTTCTAACTGGATAAATTACTGGCTTTGAAGTACTTGATATGCATCCTAAACATTGGTGAATTGAAATGAAACCTCAGGAGTGTCCTACTGTACATATTTTTTCATATTCATGGCTTATCATTTTTCTCTGTTAGTAAATTGGCTTGTTTCCTTTCATTTTTTTTAATAAGACACCAGGGGGATATAGTATTAACTGTGGGGTGAAGTTCAAGTGTAGGGATTCCCTAAACAAAATGTATTTCTGTAGTTGTTAATCAAGCAATGTGTGAAGGATTTGCATCAGGATTTCTGCACAGATGAAGAATAAAAGCTCCCTAATTTTACTTCCTTGGAGACACAAAATATAATTGCTGTACTGTATTAAAAAGCTAACAGTTAGATCTCCTGATTGTTGATAAAGGACATGGATTTTTGTCCATGCATCAAAGGCTCCAGGAGTTTTGCTCCAGAAGGGGGAGGACAAATTTATACTCTCAATTCTCAGTTATCTGGGTGCTGACTCTTTAGTTCTCTCTCTCCTTCTTTGCTGGTGTGAGGCCCCTGCCACACGTTTGAGATCCTTAGTACTTGGACAGTGAACAACTTGAGAACAAATGGATATAACTTAAGTCACTTATTTTTTCAGGTTGTTAGCAGCTCTTGAAGAGCTCAGATGGATGAAAATAAACAAGAACCATGTGATTGTGAGCAGACTACACAGCTACATAAAATCCTAAGATTAGTTATTAACAAAACCAAGATGGCATATATTAATGCACATATATGGAATCTATAAAGATAGTACTGATGATCCTATTTGCAGAGCAACAGTGGAGACACAGACATTGAGAACAGACTTGTGGACACAGTGGGGGAAGGAAAGGGTGAGATGGATCAAGAGAGTAGCTTTGAAACATATCCATTACCATATGTAAAATAGATCAAATAGGATCAGATCAGATCAGCCTCTCAGTGTCCGACTCTTTGCGACCCCATGAATCACAGCACATCAGGCCTCCCTGTCCATCACCAACTCCCGAAGTTCACTCAAACTCACGTTCATCCAGCCATCTCATCCTCTGTCGTCCCCTTCTCCTCTTGCCCCCAATCCCTCCCAGCATCAGAGTCTTTTCCAATGAGTCAACCCTTCGCATGAGGTGACCAAAGTACTGGAGTTTCAGCTTTAGCATCAGTCCTTCCAAAGAAATCCCAGGGCTGATCTCCTTCAGAATGGACTGGTTGGATCTCCTTGCAATCCAAGGGACTCTCAAGAGTCTTCTCCAACACCACAGTTCAAAAGCATCAATTCTTCGGCACTCAGCCTTCTTCACAGTCCAACTCTCACATCCATACATGACCACTGGAAAAACCATAGCCTTGACTAGACGAACCTTTGTTGGCAAAGTAATGTCTCTGCTTTTGAATATGCTATCTAGGTTGGTCATAACTTTCCTTCCAAGGAGTAAGCATCTTTTAATTTCATGGGTGCAGTCACCATCTGCAGTGATTTTGGAGCCCAGAAAAATAAAGTCTGACACTGTTTCCACTGTTTCCCCATCTATTTCCCATGAAGTGGTGGGACTGGATGCCATGATCTTCGTCTTCTGAATGTTGAGCTTTAAGCCAACTTTTTCACTCTCCACTTTCACTTTCATCAAGAGGCTTTTGAGTTCCTCTTC
>NW_011495035.1:8198889-8199819 GCF_000754665.1 Bison bison bison | reverse complement strand
CAGAAATAGATGTTTTTCTGGAACTCTCTTGCTTTTTCCATGATCCAGCAGATGTTGGCAATTTGATCTCTGGTTCCTCTGCCTTTTCTAAAATCAGCTTGAACATCAGGAAATTCACGGTTCACATACTGCTGAAGCCTGGCTTGGAGAATTTTGAGCATTACTTTACTAGCATGTGAGATGAGTGCAATTGTGCAGTAGTTGAGCATTCTTTGGCATTGCCTTTCTTTGGGATTGGAATGAAAACCGATCTTTTCCAGTCATGTGGCCACTGCTGAGTTTTCCAAATTTGCTGGCATATTGAGTGTGGCACTTTCACAGCATCATCTTTCAGGATTTGGAATAGCTCAACTGGAATTCTATCCCCTCCACTAGCTTTGTTCGTAGTGATGCTTTCTAAAGCCCACTTGACTTCACATTCCAGGATGTCTGGTTCTAGGTCAGTGATCACACCATCGTGATTATCTAGGTTGTGAAGATCTTTTTTGTACAGTTCTTCTGTGTATTCTTGCCATCTCTTCTTAATATTTTCTGCTTCTGTTAGGTCCATACCATTTCTGTCCTTTATCGAGCCCATCTTTGCATGAAATGTTCCTTTGATATCTCTGCTTTTCTTGAAGAGATCCCTAGTCTTTCCCATTCTGTTGTTTTCCTCTATTTCTTTGCATTGATCACTGAAGAAGGCTTTCTTATCTCTTCTTGCTATTCTTTGGAACTCTGCATTCAGATGCTTATATCTTTCCTTTTCTCCTTTGCTTTTCACTTCTCTTCTTTTTCACAGCTATTTGTAAGGCCTCCCCTGACAGCCATTTTGCGTTTTTGTGTTTCTTTTCCACGGGGATGGTCTTGATCCCTGTCTCCTGTACAATGTCACGAACCTCATCCCATAGTTCATCAGGCACTCTATCTATCAGATCTAGGCCCTTAAAT
>NW_011495035.1:8196160-8198789 GCF_000754665.1 Bison bison bison | reverse complement strand
CTTCCACTGTATAATCATAAGGGATTTGATTTAGGTCATACCTGAATGGTCTAGTGGTTTTCCCTACTTTCTTCAATTTCAGTCTGAATTTGGCAATAAGGAGTTCATGATCTGAGCCACAGTCAGCTCCTGGTCTTGTTTTTGCTGACTGTATAGAGCTTCTCCATCTTTGGCTGCAAAGAATATAATCAATATGATTTTGGTGTTGACCATCTGGTGATGACCATGTATAGAGTCTTCTCTTGTGTTGTTGGAAGAGGGTGTTTGCTATGACCAGTGCATTTTCCTGGCAAAACTCTATTAGTCTTTGCCCTGCTTCATTCTGTATTCCACGGCCAAATTTGCCCATTACTCCAGGTGTTTCTTGACTTCCTACTTTTGCATTCCAGTCCCCTATAATGAAAAGGACATCTTTTTTGGGTGTTAGTTCTAAAAGGTCTTGTAGGTGTTCATAGAACCGTTCAACTTCAGCTTCTTCAGCATTACTGGTTGGGGCATAGACTTGGATTACTCTGATATTGAATAGTTTGCCTTGGAAATGAAAATAAATAGATAGCTGGTGGGAATTCAGTGTATAACGCAGGGAACCCTAACCTGGTGCTCTGTGACTACCTAAAGGAGTGAGATAGAGTGTGAGGTGGGAAGGAGGTTCAAGAGGGAGGGGATATATGTATGCCTATGGGTGATTCATGTTGATGAATGGCAGAAACCAACACAAGATTGTAAAGCAATCATCCTGCAGTTTAAAAAAATCTACACACACTAAATGTTGGAGAAGGTATGGAGAAAAGGGAACCTTCTACACTATTGGTGGGAATGTAAATTTGTACAGTCATGCTGGAGAACAGTATAGAGATTCCTTAATAAACCAAAAATAGAGCTACCATATGACCCAGCAATCCCACTTCTGGGCATATATTGGGAGAAAACCACAATTCAGAAAAATACATGCACACCAGTGTTCATTGCAGCCCTATTCACAGTAGCCAGGACATAGAAGCAATGTAAATGTACATCAACAGATGAATGGATAAAGAAAGAGTGGTACATATATGTACAATGGAATATTAATCTGTCATAAAAAATAAAATAGTGTCATTTGCAGCAACATGGATGAACCTGAATATTGTTATACTGAGTGAAGCAAGTCAGACACAAAAAGACAAATGCCACATGATATCACTTACATGTGGAATCTAAAAACATAAGGGTTCAAATGAACTTATTTACAAAACAGAATTAGAGTCATGGATGTAGAAAACAAACTTTTGGTACCTGGGGATGCTGGGAGAAGGGTAAATTGGGATATTGTGACTTACATACACACTACTATATACAAAATACATAGCTAATAAGAACCTACTAAGAGCACAGGGAACTCAATACTCTGTAATGATGATATGGAAAAATAATTTTAAAAAAGAGAGTGAATATATGTACAAATGATTCACCTTGCTATATACCTAAAACTAACAAAATAGTGTAAATCAATTATAACTCAATAAAAATCTTAAAAAAGTAAACCTTCCTCTTCATTCTTGTATTTATTTCATTGTGAACTAGTTATTTACTTTTCAGGGTACTGAAAAGTACTGTTCTGCAGATGGTACTCTGAGTAGCACTGGACTTGGGGTCCATATAATATGGTACCTAAAAGGGTTATGAGACTGCAAAACCTGGCCCCTGATTACTCTCAGAGCTGGTCTTCTCACAGTTCTTTGAAGCTGTCACCCTCACTCTCAACATCAAGACCACAAAGACTTGAGCATGCTGCTTTCTCTGTTTGGCATGACCCTACCTTGATACTACCATCTTTTCCTGTAAGTTCACTTCTTCAGGAAACTGTTTCTTGAACTCTCACACTCAATTATATTACTTTGCGATAGGTTCTCATCACATATTGGACTTCTCCTTTAGGACATTTCCTTTATTGATAATTGTTGTTTGTAATCATTTGTTCCAAGGCCAAATTTGTCTGTTACCCCAGGTGTTTCTTGACTTCCTACTTTTGCATTCCAGTCCCTTATAATGAAAAGGACATCTTTTTTGGGTGTTAGTTCTAAAAGGTCTTATAGGTCTTCATAGAACCGTTCAACTTCAACTTCTTCAGCTTTACTGGTTGGGGCACAGACTTGGATTACTGTGATATTGAATGGTTTGCCTTGGAAACGAACAGAGATCATTCTGTCATTTTTGAGATTACATCCAAGTACTGCATTTCAGACTCTTTTGTTGACCACGATGGCTACTCCATTTCTTCTAAGGGATTCCTGCCCACAGTAGTAGATATAATGGTCATCTGAGTTAAATTCACCCATTCCAGTCCATTTTAGTTCACTGATTCCTAGAATGTCAACATTCACTCTTGCCATCTCCTGTTTGACTACTTCCAATTTGCCTTGATTCGTGGACCTAATATTCCAGGTTCCTATGCAATATTGCTCTTTACAACATTGGACCTTGCTTCTGTCACCAGTCACATCCACAACCGGGTATCAAATTGCCAACATCTGCTGGATCATGGAAAAAGCAAGAGAGTTCCAGAAAAGCATCTATTTCTGCTTCATTGACTATGCCAAAGCCTTTGACTGTGTGGATCATAATAAACTGTGGAAAATTCTGAAAGAGA
>NW_011495035.1:8182699-8195806 GCF_000754665.1 Bison bison bison | reverse complement strand
ACTGTGAAGAAGGCTGAGTGCCGAAGAATTGATGCTTTTGAACTGTGGTGTTGGAGAAGACTCTTGAGAGTCCCTTGGACTGCAAGGAGATCCAGCCAGTCCATTCTAAAGAGAGCAGTCCTAGGTGTTCTTTGGAAGGACTGATGCTGAAGTTGAAGCTCCAAAACTTTGGCCGCCTGATGCGAAGGGTTGACTCATTGGAAAAGACGCCGATGCTGGGAGGGATTGGGGGCAGGAGGAGAAGGGGACGACAGAGGATGAGATGGCTGGATGGCATCACCGACTTGATGGACATGAATCTGAGTGAACTCCGGGTGTTGGTGATGGACAGGGAGGCCTGGCGTGCTGCAATTCACGGGGTCGCAAAGGATCGGACAGGACTGAGCGACTGAACTGAACTGAGTAATTTGTTGCCTGTTAACAACCACATATTGAAAATTTCTCATGGCCAAGGACTCTGAATGTCTTTCAGTTTTTGAATTCCAGCGCTAACAACTACTTGCTGCATAGTATGTGCACATGCACGGAGCTAATCGCTTCAGTCGTGTTTGACTCTTTGCGACCCTATGGACTGTATCCCGCCAGGTTTCTCTTTCCTTGGGATTCTCCAAGCAGGAATACTGGAGTGGGTTGCCATGCCCTCCTTCAGGGGATCTTCCTGACCCGGGGTCAAAGCTGTGTCTCTTATGTCTCCTGTATTGGCAGGCAGGTTATTTACCACTAGTGCCACCTAGGAAGCCTTGTTATATAGTAAGAATGTGACAAATGTTGCTGACTGATGAACTATTTTTCTGGGCTAAGTAAGTTTAAGAGTTGATTATACAAAAGAATTCCCCTTAATAAATGCTGCTATCTATCCCCTTTTCCATTTTAAATTAGTGAGCATATAGGTTAAGTGTGTCATTTTAAGGAAAATATAGGTTAAGTGTGTCATTTTAAGCATGTCAACAACAAAGCAAATTCTGCCAAACTTCATGTGAGGAGTGAATAAAATATAATATCCATGGCTATTTTTTAATACAGTCATGACAACTATTCACTGAAGTACAACTTCAAGAAATCAATTTGTTAAGGATTTTGTGTCATTTTCATGCAAGGAGTCAAAATTTTCTTGACAGAGCAATATATTGCAGCAACGACTTTTGCTACTACTTGTTGTCTATCTCACAATAATGCATCTTTAATGGTAAGAATTAAGAAGGCTTTGGTTTGTGATTGTACAGCCCTTTATAGCATCTCAAGGGAAACATAGCAACACATTTTGTTCGTTTTAGACACTTATTCCAAACATATTTAGATGCCATAGTTTTATGTTTGCTTATTGAATGAGCAAATATTTCTTTTTGTGCCTTGAAATTTTCATATAGCACATATACTTTCTTTGGCATTGCCAATTTAAGATATTATTTCATTAGTTGGTTTGTATCTATCATAAAAATTTGTGACTTAAATCTATTTGTTCATTTTCTAAACTTTCATATTCTGTTAATTTTTCTATCTATAAAATATGCTATTATTCATCCATCTACCAGTCTAATTTATAAAAGGATAAAAAAATTTTTGAGGAATATATTAAAGATTGCATGCAATTTTCCACTTTCTGTAATTTAGTTTGCTGCTGCTGCTGCTAAGTCTCTTCAGTCATGCCTGACTCTGTGTGACCCTATAGACGGTAGCCCACCAGGCTCTGCCATCCCTGGGATTTTCCAGGCAAGAACACTGGAGTGGGTTGCCATTTCCTTCTCCAATGCATGAAAGTGAAAAGTGAAAGTGAAGTCGCTCAGTTGTGTCTGACTCTTCGCGACCCCATGGACTGCAGCCTACCAGGCTCCTCCGTCCATAGGATTTTCCAGGCAAGAGTACTGGAGTGGGGTGCCATTGCCTTCTACGGTAATTTAGTTTAGAGGTAGGATATTTGGTAGATTGTGTATGAAGGAGTCTTTGTCTTAAACTTCTTATTTATATGCTTTACAAAGAAGCAGTGAGAATAAAAATATACTGAGTAAAATTTATTAAGCAGCAGCAGGAAAACTTTACTGCTGAAATGAATGGAAAAAAACAGATTAAATTGAAAAATATATATATTCTTATAGGTAGGAAGGAACTGAATAAATAAGGAGGATTAACTATTTCTTATTAGTTTACTTGCTTTGCAACAAATAAGTATCTTAACTTTAATGGTTTAAACTAGGACCATTTTTAGTCATAATTCTTTTGTTGGAAAGTCTGTACCCAGCATGACAAAATTCTTGGGATTTATAAGACTGGAGTCAAGGTTTTACTGGGGATGTAGTTCTTATCTGAGACACAGAATACTTTTCCAACCTCATTGTTGTTAGAAGTTTTTTTTTTTTTTTTTTTTAACAGTGGTTATAGAAATGAGGTCTCAGTTTTGCTGAGTTCTTGGTTGGGGACCACCTTAAGCCCTACTGGGAACCCTTCTCTATTGACACTTCGCAACATGGGTGTTTGCCATCTTCAGGTCAAGTAGAGTGCTTATTTATGATTTCCTCTTCTGCAACAAGCCACAAACAGCTCTGTGCTTTTAAAGGGCTCTTGTGATTAGATTTGGTCCACCTTGATCATTTCCTTTTTGCAAAGTTAATCATGCTATATAATATAACCCTAGTACTGGTAGTAAAATTTATCATATTCAGGGACCCAAGTCTATTCAGAACAAATATCCCAGATGTGGAAAATCTTGGAGGATATCTTAATATTCTATCCACCAAAACTTTCACTGAGAATAGAAATTAACATTTAAATTAATATTGAGCACAATAGGCTATTTTTTCCTATGGGTTTTTACTGATTCTGAGTTGCACTAAGAATAAGTCTTAGTCCATAAAGATGGGATCTACCATGGAAAAGAGAAACCAGTAAGACACTGCCTTGATGAATCAGAAAAAAGCTCCAAACACAAGCCCAGTATCTCTGCAAGATATTTGTTGAATTCTTCTAGTCTGGGGTTGTACAGAGAAAGGAAGATTAAAATCTACTCTTGTCTCATGGTACGTAGGAGACTATAGTTCCTGTAGAGAGCAGATATTCTCCAAAAATGAGTGTTCAACTATCTTGCATGGGTCAGAGATAATGAGCTGAGCTCCAACCTGTAAAGGCAAACTTTTCTTTTAGAGTTGAGGGGACAGAAACAAGGCAGATTCTCAATCAAAAGCAGTGCCATACCTGAGGAACAGAGACAAAGTAGTGATTGACTAAGCCTTATAAACTGCAACCTAGCTCTGACCCAACTGTCTTCACCTCTCTTAATTGATTAAGGGAGGAAAGGATGAATATTAGCTGATGTATGGTAACATCTGAAGCTTCTGTGATTCATTTACACATAGCATGTGGCATAAAATTTCAAAAATTTCTATACATAAAAAGAATGAGGTAAATGTGATTGATAATCAAGGAATAACACAAGCCATGGAAATATACTCACAATTGAAACTGAAATTGGAGTTAGAAGGCAAGAGATTGACAATAATTTTGATTAATATGGGAGATAAAAGAATAGAAAGATGGGAAAAATAGAAGTATGAGGAATCAAAAACTGTAATCCATAAAAATAATCAAAATATAATTCTAGAAGTTAAAAAATTAACATCTGAAAATAAGAGCTTGTTCATTTTACTTGAAACAAGAAAAATAAATTAGAACTCAGACATATCAGTAGAAATTATCAAAATTATAGTACATGGAGAAAAAAAAAGAAAGAAAAGAAACAAAAGAGATGGAAAGGAGACAAAGAAATGTATGGCATGTATAATTGGAGTCCAGATGTAAAGGAAGGAGTCTAGAGCAAAAGGGATATTTACAGAGATAATAACTAGAATTTTTCAAAGCTGGTAACATATAACAAGCTAGACCGTGGTTCTAAGAAACTGACTGAATGAGAAGCAGGGTAAATATTAGAAAACTGCACATAACAATAAAGAAGATGAAAATAAAAAGTTAAAAGCTGACAGAAGAAGAATGAAGCACTACCTTCAAAATTCCAAAAATAAGATTGACAGCTGATTTTTCAGAAGAGATTCTGGGAGGCAGAAGACAATGTAATGGTATATTTATAATCTTGAAAAAAAATATGAAAAGCCAATGAAAAATTCTAAAATATTAACCATCAAAATGAATATGGAATAAATAAGACAAAAATTGAGAAATTCTGTTACTAGCTAATTGTCAAACTAATGCAGCTGGCAAAGTTAATTAAAAATGAGAATAAAAACCAATTAATTAACATGATTAACCAACTTGATATGTACTATCTCCATCATGATTCAGTATAACACAGAACATCTTATTTTATCTTCATGGAATTAAATTAAAAATTAATAACAGAAACATTAACTAGAAAATCCCCAATGTTTGTAAATTAAACTGCATAATTTTGAATTACCTGTAGATTACAGAATATGTCACAATAGAATCTAAAAAATATTTTGAGCGAAATTATATATAACATACAACATACATAACATGTAACTTTAAAATTGAGTTAGGCAGCAAAATCATTGTTTAAAGGGAAATTCATATCTCTAAATAATATATACCATTGATATATGATACTATAGACATGAATAATATTCTATATGGAAATATTTTATCTTATTTCATATTTTTCAGTTCAGTTCAGTTCAGTTGCTCAGTCATGTCCAACCCTTTGAGACCCCGTGGACTGCAGCATGCCACGCGTCCCTATCCATCACCAACTCTTGGACCTTACTCAAACTCATGTCCATTGAGTCAGTGATGCCATCCAAACATCTCATCCTCTGTCGTCCCCTTTTCCTCCCACCTTCAATCTTTCCAAGCATCAGGGTCTCTTCAAATGAGTCAGTTCTTCACATCAGGTGACCAAAGTATATCTTTTCTCCTTTGTCTTTTGTCTCTTCTTTTCACAGCTATTTGTAAGGCCTTCTCAGACAACCATTTTGCCTTTTTGCATTTCTTTTTCATGGGGATTGTCTTGATCACTGCCTCCTATACAATGTCACGAACCTCTCTGTCCATAGTTTTGAGGGCACTCTGTCTATCAGATCTAATCCCTTTAATCTATTTGTCACTTCTACTGAATAATCATAAGGGATATGAATTACATGATATGTTAACAGTCTAGTGGTTTCCCCTACTTTATTCAGTTTAAGTCTGAATTTAGCAAGAAGGAGTTCATGATCTGAGCCACAGTCAGCTCCCGGTCTTGTTTTTGCTGACTGTATACAGCTTCTGAATCTTTGACTGCAAAGAATATAATTAATCTGATTTCAGTATTGACCATCTGGTGATGTCCATGTGTAGAGTCTCCTCTTTTGTTGTTGGAAGAGGGTGTTTGCTATGACCAGTGCATTCTCTTGGCAAAACTCTATTAGCCTTTGCCCTGCTTCATTCATTCTGTACTCCCAGAACAAATTTTACTCCAAGTATTTCTTGACTTTCTACTTTTTCATTCATTTTTTTATATTGAAATAATATGAAATTATTATATACATATATTTATAAGCATATATCTATATACATGTGTATAATACATATAAACATGTATTATATAAACATTTATTTCTCTCTATTTACATATTTTTCATCAACCCAACAGATATTTTTCATTAGCACTGTGAAATGCCACTCTATTATAAAATCATTCTGTATATTTATGTATGATCATTTTATTGATCAAACCTAATTAGATTTGATAACATTATCGATTTCATAGTTTAATCAAGAAAAGTTTTCATCATTCCTGCTGGTTTATTTAATTTTAGTGTGAAAGCAATCATTCATATCTTAAGAATGAAAGTTTGGAAGTGATACAAAAGCATTGAACAAGAAGTCAACAGATATTAAGCCAATAACCAATTGATGCATAATCCAAATGGAATTTTGCCACTTGTATTTTAAAGAACACATTTGCAAAAAATAAGCACCTAAGTTTTCCTCTAAATAATATTAAAAATAGCAAGATCATATAATGTGAGGTGGTGTCTTGGTACTATCAAATAAAATATAGGCAACTTTACTTAGCGATGTTTTTCCTTAAGGCTACTACACTCTAGAATATGTAATTTTATAAAACTCTATTAAGATCTGTAGAATACTTAGCAAGAAAATGAAAATACTCTTAACTATAGACAGAAGACTAAATGTTAACTACAAGATTAAATTAGTATCAAATATTTAAAATAAGCTGTGAAATTTTGCAGTCTTAAACAATGGCCATTTTCTAAATGACCTCATTAATATGGTGCTTTATTCTCTGGCACAATGGAATCTGAAGCCAAATCAAGCGAAGAAAACGTTGCTTTGTACTATTAAGCAACTAAGATTTTGAAGGTAAGACGAAAAGACAAATGATTCATTGGAAAGAGTCAGAAGTTATTTCTTTGCAGAATCATTTGTGTGAACCTGGGCAAGTCATAATATTTTATTTATATGGAAAAACTCTTCACTCATATAGATAGAGATAATACAAATGTTATATTTCTCTTCATTTAGAATTTTCACACTGAATATATTAATATCTTATTAAAACAAACAATAGACTTGCCACTGAACCTTAAAATACTAGGAAAATTTTTGCTCTATTGAGCCTAATACTGGTAAAGATCTTTATCCTTTACAAAATTTCTGTGTATGATTTCTCTCTAGATAATTCTAACTAGCTAGGAAATTAGGAAGGCATGAGATAATGATCAGTTTATATGTATTTATGAGCAACATGATCCGACCTACATGATAACCAGACCACATCTATGGTTGAGAACAGCATTTTATAATGGAGTTTTGCTATTTCAGATAGAATTTAATTTGGTCAAAATAAAAATAAAATGTATATTCATATCATATAGCTTCATTTGTATTCAAACCAACTTTTCCAGATCACAAATATCAGCAGGGATAAATATGTAAGCATAGTTCCAGAAGTAATGGAGTTATGGCTTGCTGTTTGACACTGCTGGAAATGCTATCAGAAGTACAGGCTGCAGGCAAGGAGAAAGAAAGCTTTTTCACACGGGGAGAATAATGGTAATTGGGCAAGGAGGCTCTCATTATTTCCCACAGACACTGTGTTCCGGCGTTTCACTCAACTGAACAATGAACCTGCTTACACTCTTAATGGCGTCTGAATCTCTTGACCCACTTATTAGAGGGCTAGAATCAAGAAAGTGTTCCTAAAGCCCAAGAGGGGTAGGGGCTCTTCCTCCTATAGCTATACCATTCATACCATAAGTGGCTGGTTTCCTACTCTTAGTTAATTATTTATTGATTGATTAACCTATCATTCAAGACCTTACACCAGCCTTTGGGTCTGATCTACTCTGGATTTCACCCTCACTGGGCAATTTCTGATTCTGCAACAATTTCCTTCATAAAGCACATGTGTAATATTTACAAAATCACAAATGGCCATTGTGTTCATTTTCAGAACAGTGTCATTGAGGAAGCAACAGGAAAGACCATGACTTAAACCTGGTGGGAACTGGGTGAGAACCCCAAGGAATGCAGCACAGGTACCAAAGGAAAATAAAGCAGGCTTCTAATTGGTAAGAATGTGCGAGGAAGGCAGCAGACACAGAAACTAGTAAACACAAAATGTTGAAGCTGAGCCAAGAGAGACAGTCATCAATCTAATTAAACTACACTCTCATTCAGAACCCCCACAACAGAATCTTTAAACCAATGTGCAGGATCCATTTTTCTGATCCAGCTGCATTTCATTTTCAAATATTGAGGCCATTATTGCAATCTGCAAATTTCAGATCCTGCTTCTACTAATCAGGTGTTTGCTATTCTTCTGTGTACTATCATGTGCAGATGGCACAAGCCCCGTAACAGAGAGTTAAATCAGAGATAAAAGCACTGCAACAAGAAAGGGCCAAAGGAAGAAAATCATTAAAACCACCACTTAAAAAAAATTCCCTCATGTCCCCGATTTAGGCGTTTTCTTTGCTATAATCCCCAGCTGTTATGATCTTCTCCTACTCTATTGTCGTTTGTTAAAATTATTTCTCATTTTTTGTGGCCCAGCAACAATCAGCTCTTTCAAAAGCCCAACAAGATACCACAAGCACAATCTGATAGTTATATCTACTGATTATGTAGGGCTATTTGTAGCCCTCTTGCAAAGCTTGTCTTCTGCCTTGATTCAGATATACTTCCCCATTTCCTTACCTAATGTTACAACTCCATGAGTTCTGAAATTATGTCTTATATATTGGTACCATCTTACCCTGCCTCTACTCAAGAGAGTTTCGGGCTTTTTGTGTAGGATGTATATGGCAAATACTTCCTAATGAGTGCCTATTATCTAAGCACTCTGGTTGTATGTGTGCACGTGTGCTCAATCACTTAGTTGTGTCTGACTCTTTGCGACCCTATGTGTATCCTGCCAGGCTTCTCCATCCATGGGATTTTCCAGGCAAGACTACTGGAGAGGGTTGTCATTTTGTTCTGCAGGGGATGTTCCTAACCCAGGGATCAAACCTATATCTCCTGCAGGTATACCACTGAGCCACCTCGGAAGGCCTTGCCTATTAAAATCAAGAAGCAGGATTAAAAGATTAAAGTACATTCTTTTGGGACTTTGCAGGTGTTCCAGTGGCTAAGACTTTGTGTTCCCAATACAGGGACCTTGGGTTCAATCCCTGGTCAGGGAACTAGATCCTACATGTCACAACTAAGACCTGGCACAACCAAATAAATAAATTAATTCAAATGAACACGTGAAAAAAATAAAGCCTTCTTTCCTTACAATGAATGTTTTCTTCCATATGTTTATGGAACATGGAGAACTTTCTCAACAAAACTAGCCCCTGCATTAATATTTTTCTTCTCTTTTGAAATCAAAAGGAAAACCAAATTAGTGCTACTGTCAAATCTTTTCCTATTCTATCCTCATTGGTCTAATTGAATACATTTTATGGAATTCAAAGGCACACGAGTTGGCTTTTTCTTTCTCAGTTTAAATAGCTAGGTAATTCAAAATATGAAAGGTCCATATTTATGAGTCCTCCACCTGAAGTAGAAGAGAATTAAGGTGACTAAAATAAATCCTTGATATACTTTTGGAGCTGAGTTCTTCATGAAAGGCCTTACCAGCTATGCCATAAAGATTGCAGTTTCCAAAATATAATCAAGCAAATAGATAGGACAGAATTCCATCCAATAAAAGCAAAGTCTCACATATTTTATTTCACAATGTATTTATCTATGATTTATCACTTACCATTTTTCATTCAGAGAAGTTGCATATATTCCAAGAGGTTATAAACCTTGATTTTTTTTTTTTTTTTGGTGCATAGTTCAATCAGCATTAATTTACTACAGAAAACATCACTTGTGGGACATGTAAATTTTACTTTATCTCCACTGGCATGATAAATGATTTATCAAGTGCAGTGTAAAAGGGAGAAAAAACACTCTAGCTATATGCAATTGTTTGGGTATTAATTTTTTTCCATAAGATGACTCTGGTTTGTGATAAAACCTGGGTCAGTCCACACACCTTGACACCATGCTAATTCTATGCGTGCCACACTAACTGTGATCTAAGTAAGTGAGCTATCAACCACTGAATTGTATCTTCAATATTCTGATGGCTTTGGCTCCACCACTTGCAATTCTTCAACTCAGTAGGTCTTTATAGTCCAGGACCATTGCTGTGTAAACATCAGCTGAAAGAATCTGAGACCCACCTAATTCCTTTGCTGTGTCCAAAGAAGGAAGGGATACTTTGGACTTATGGTGACAGTTTTCAAGGACAGTACTGTTTCATATGCAGATAAGATTCTGCATTCTGATTTTTTTTTTTTTTTTTTTTTATCAGAGATGCCTAGGTAGACAACTCATCCTTGTGATTTTGGTTAATATTATCTTAACAATGAGAGCTATCCATTGAGTGCTTATGACTGTGCCAGTTTTTTAAGATTTACTATCTCATTTTAAGAATTCTAAAAGCCTTACATGTTAAAAATGCTTCATACTGCCTCTTGAGAGTTGATTCCACCCATGTCTTCCCAAGTCCTCATTCACTGATGTTAGAGCAGTCACTTGAAATTGGTCATGGTGAAAATGTGATGGTCTTCTCTGGTGGCTCAGATGATAAAGAATCTGCCTGCAATACAGTAGGTTCGGTTTCAGTCCCTGTGATGGGCAAATCCCTTGGAGAAGGGAATGGCTACCCACTACAGGGTTCTTGCCTGGAGAATTCCATGAACAAAGGAGCCTGGTGGTTTACAGTCCATGGGGTTGCAAAGAGTCAACAAGACTGAGAGACTAACACTTAAGGGTTCCTCAGTAGCTCAGTGGTAAAGAACCCACCTGCAATGCAGGAGATGCAGGTTCTATCCCTGGGTGGGGAATATCCCTCGGATGGCATGGCAACTCACTCTCACATTCTTGCCTGGAGAATCTCATGGACAGAGGAGCCTGGAGGTCTACAGACCATGGGGTTTCAGAGTCAGACATGACTGAAGCAACTGAGCATTCATGAGCATGTATGAAAGTGTGACACTGTGGAAACTGACAAATGTTAAAAATCAGGTCTTTCCAATTTCTGGTTTAATAGCACACCACTGTGTGCTATATGGAAGTAGCACAGGATACCCAAATAGGTGAAGTATCTAGCTTATAGTCAGTGTGTAAGTTTCAGATAGGAGTTAGACTCCTAGTCAGTTACACACCAGGCTCTACATTGTTGAGGCTGCTTACAGACTCAAACAGAGTCAGTCATTGTGAATAAACTGACTATTCTTCCATAAATTCTATCAAATGTTTACTTTTCCTAAATGTTTTGGTTATACTTATTTTTTTAGATGCAAATAGCCAGTTATCTTAGTGAGCTTTTGTGTAATAGAATAATTTCTTTTTTTCCAATTTAGTGTGTTTTTATGGGAGTGATGACTACTAGGATGACGTATCGGCACTTCTCTTCGCTTGTCAATATTTTGACAGGCTATTTTAACATTCACCTCCCAACTGAAAAGGTTAGCAGGAACCATAAGGACATGGGATGGCAGGAAGAAAGGATAGGTGGGAAATGAATTTTAAGATGTATCAAGATATAAGGAACAACATAACCTTTAAAAAAAGAAAAAGAAAAGAAAGCATGGTGAGAGTACACTTAGAAGCTGTAGTGATTTTCTTCTGCAACAGATTATCAACAGCAAAAAGAATTATAGCTTTTCTCTCCACAGCAGGATAAAACTCCATGTCACTCTTTACAATAATCCAGAACAGTTTCTAAATTGAAACCATTTTACTTGTTTGACTGCTTGTCTTGTTTGTGTGATCTGTTGTTATGGAAATGACTAAGATGTCAAAACATTGTTTTGTATGATCCCACAGGGGAAGGAGGGTTTTAGGAGGAGAACTCTGAAAGAGGTTTAGAGGCAAACTAAAAACACATTTGGACTTTGCACTTAAAAATCAAAACACATTTTTTGCTTGGCTGTGCTTTGATTTTCAAACCGCTTCTCCCACGTGAACGCTTAATACTCTGGTGTATGAAAGGTCCATGAAGCCCATTTTCAGTTGTTTACCTTACGTTCATGAACCTGGATATGTCAATGACACCATTTCTTGCTTGCATACTGGGAACAATTCAACACTTTTGATTGAGTTGACTAGCCAAATATAAATAAAATAAACTAAACCAGTTATTTGGATAATGGATAGGCTAAATGATTGTTTAAAATACCTGCAGTCTGTCAATATATTTCTATTATTTTGTGAATATAGACATGTGTTACAAATGGTCAACTCTTCAGCAAGTGCAAAATCTATTGTCCTGAAATGTTATATTTTAAAGATCAAAGGAATTGCTGTAATTTAAATACATACTTAAAATGAAAACATATGAGATTCAAAACACCATTGTAAAAATGTGTTTTTGTAAATAAATGCATTTATTATTTCTTATTTTAGGATGTATGGGAATGATTGCAGTACCACTTGCAACTTGTCAATTCTGAAAAATTGGCCAAGTTAGTGCTTTTCAAATAATAAACCTAAACCATTGACTTCACTACCAGGATGCCATGGTACAGAGAAGGAAGATTAAGAAAAAAAGATTAAGATTAAGAGGTCTTTGCGGATTCAATTGTAAAGTTTAAAAATAAAAAAAATAAAAAAAAAAGAAGATGTAAAAAAAAAAAAAGATTAAGAGGTCTAAGATTTTGCAGTTCCTAAGTCTTAACTGGGGCTTCCCACGTGGTTCAGTGGAAAGAATCTGCCTACCAAGGCGGAAACTTAGGACAAACAGGTTCAATCCCTGGCTCGGGAAAATCCCCTGGAGGAGGAAATGGCAAACACTCCAGCATTCTTGCCTGAAAATCCCATGGAGAGATGAGCCTAAAGGGCTACAGTCCATGAGGTCACAAAGACTCTTAATTAGGCAGAAAGAACCAGGAAATATTTATACTATGGAGGAAAATGTGAGGGAATGCAAATGTATTAATATAACACATGAGGTATAAAATATTTTACTTCATATGTTCTAGAGGTTTGGGCTTCCCTTGTGGTTCAGTTGGTAAAGAATCTACCTGCAATGTGGGAGACTTAGGTTCGACCCCTGCATTGGGCAGATCCCCTGGAGAAGGGAAAGGCTATCCATTCCAGTATTCCAGCCTGGAGAATTCCATGGACTGTATAGTCCATGGGGTTGCAAAGCGTCAGACATGGCTGAGTGACTTTCACTTTCACTTCACAGAGGTTTACTTTGTAACATTGTATATAGTCCATTTTTATACATGTTCCGTTCACTTCAGTTTAGTTCAGTCGCTCAGTCGTGTCCAACTCTTTGCAACCCCATGGATCGCAGCACGCCAGGCCTCCCTGTCCATCACCAACTCCCGGAGTTCACTCAGACTCACGTCTATTGAGTCGGTGATGCCATCCAGCCATCTCATCCTCTATCGTCCCCTTTTCCTCCTGCCCCTAATCCCTCCCAGCATCAGAGTCTTTTCCAGTGATTCAACTCTTCGCATCAGGTGGCCAAAGTACTGGAGTTTCAGCTTTAGCATCATTCCTTCCAATGAACACCCAGGGCTGATCTCCTTTAGAATGGACTTGTTGGATCTCCTTGCAGTCCAGGGGACTCTCAAGAGTCTT
>NW_011495035.1:8171650-8182599 GCF_000754665.1 Bison bison bison | reverse complement strand
CAGTCACAGTCCAACTCTCACATCCATACATGACCACTGGAAAAACCATAGCCTTGACTAGACGAACCTTTGTTGGCAAAGTAATGTCTCTGCTTTTTAATATGCTGTCTAGATTGGTCATAACTTTCTTTCCAAGGAGTAAGCGTTGTTTAATTTCATGGCTGCAGTCATCATCTGCAGTGATTTTGGAGCCCAGAAAAATAAAGTCTGACACTGTTTCCCCATCTATTTCCCATGAAGTGATGGGACCAGATGCCATGATCTTAGTTTTCTGAATGTTGAGTTTTAAGCCAACCTTTTCACTCTCCTCTTTCACTTTCATCAAGAGGTTTTTTAGTTCCTCTTCCCTTTCTGCCATATGGGTGGTGTCATCTGCATATCTGAGGTACAAGGCTGATTAATGTAAAACACAGTTGTTTGATTAAAAAAAGAAAAGCAAATGTGTGACATACCATTTTTTGGACATAGTTGTCAGTATGCTAGACACCCATCAGAAAGGTAAAATCTGACATGTCCAAGTCTTTGTAAGAAGATTTCTCTCCTGGAAACCACGTCAGATAGATGTGCAGTTGCCACTAACCTGGCAAGTAGTGATCTGCCTGGGTGATCTGCAAAATTATAACACTAAAGACCCCTAGATTGAGTTTTCCTTCTCAGACAAGTCACTAACCCTCTGTGTAATCTTCATCTTGAGTCCCAATGGTCCACAATCTCCCTGGTGGTCCGGACAATATCAGGATTATTTGGCAATGCATTTCACATACATGAGTGGCTTCCCAGGTGGCGCTGGTAGTAAGGAACCACTTGCCCTACATCTCCTGCAGGAGATTTAGGGGACATGGGTTTGATCTCTGGGTTGAGAAGATCCCCTAGAGGAGGAAATGGGAACCCTCTTGAGTATTCTTACCTGGAGAATGCCATGGACAGAGGAGCCTGGTGGGCTATAGTCCATGGGGTTGCAAAGAGTCAGACACCACTGAAGCAACTTAGAATGCACATACCTGACTCCTAGCACAGTGTCTGACAAATAACAGTTTCAAGATACGTATTTCTGGAAAGAGATTTAGTGAGTCCTAACATTTTTCAGGGTTCATGTATTTATCTGTAAAATGAGAATAGGGACAAATACATAAATGAAAATAAGGTTGTTGGGAATAAAATGAGATTATGCATGTGACTGTATTCTTAAAAAGGCTACCCTTATATTTGTCACTTTACAAATATTTCTCCTTTTTCATTATTTATAGCAGCCATAAATAAAATACACTCATTCTTCATTTGGAGAGGATTAGTTATAGTAGGTATTAGAACAAAAAATAACATTAAAACCAGGAGATATTTTTCAATCTTGGATTTTCCTCTTGCAAATTTGGTGGTTATTTTTTAAAATGGAATTATTTCCACATTATTGTGAACTTCTGGCAGTATCACCTTAGGCAGTTTGAAATTATTTCAGGATAATTAAAGTATTCTATTATTTAACTGTATCATGTTACTGCTCCTTTTGCTGAAATAATGTTCTGTGGTTGTGTACCATGGAATTCTCCAGATAATGCTTCAAATTGAATCTTTGCATATTTTATGTTTTTCTCTGATTGAATTTTTCACTAAGGGTTGAGCCCCTATGTAATTCCTACTTATTTTCTTTTTTAACTTCAGTCAACTCTAAATAAACTTCTAAATATTACTGTTCCAGTCTCCAAATAAAGAGAACTGATAATAGACTTAATATTGATAAAGTAATTTGATAAATTGTAACAAGAGTTATTCAGTGAACAGTCTATATTATACTACAGAAAAGTTCTCTTAAGGTAGACCCCTGAAATTTGATCCCTGCAGTTACTGCTGTTATTTTAATGTCCTAAAGATCTCCCAAAGCTGTTTTTAAGTTAGTCCACAATATTAATTATTCTTGTTGAGAACATTGATTTGCTTTAAAATAAGGAAGAAAAGCCACTCCTTTGAAAAGATGAAACAAGGCTTCCCTGCTGGCTCAGTGTTAAAGAATCTGCCTGCCAACACAGGAGACAGGTTTGATCCCTGATTTGGAAAGATCCCACATGCCACAGAGCAGCTAAGCCCGGGCACCACAACTACTGAGCCAGTGCTCTAGAGCCCGGGAGCTGAAACTACTGATGCTCGTTCGCCCTTGAACCTGTGCTCTACAACACGAGAAGCCGCTGAAATGAGATGTCTGTGCACCATAGCTAGAGAGCAGCCCCCACTCGCCACTACTAGAGAAAAGCCCATGCACAGCCATGAAGACTGAGCACAACCAAACATAAATAAATAAGTATATACATTTTTTAAAAAAATATGAAACAAATGCATTTTGAAAAGGAGATGGAGGAAAAAAAAAAAGCACCTAATATTAGCATCTACAATGTGCCAAGAACTGTGACAGGAAATTTACACATATAATCCTCAGCAGCAGATCTGAGATTATTATCTCATTTTACAGATAAGAAAATGATTCTTATGGTACTTGCAGTACCATGATTGATACCACACAATAAGTGGTGGAGAGTATGCATGGTTTTAAAATAAGCATTAATTTTAAAATAGTATTAGACTTACAGAAAAATTGTGGAAAGGACAGAGAATTCTCATATAACCTATACTCAGGTTCCCCAGCTGTTAATATCTTGTGTTAATGTGGCATTTCTATCACAAGTAATGAACAAATATTCATACACTATTATTATTATTAATATCTAAAGTCTGTATTTTATTAATATTTTCTTAATTTTTACATAATGTTCCTTTTCTTTTCCAGGATCCCTTCAAAGATGACACATTACATGAAATTGTTATATAGCCTTAGGTTTCTCTTGTCTGTGACAATTTATGAAATTGTCCTTGTTTTTCATCTTTACAGTTTTAAGGAGCATTGTATATCCCTTGTTCTGGCCCTGGTATCAGACATTTTTCTGAAGAGTCCCAGTACCTTTTATTGGAGAAAGGTATTAGAAACCAAGGTCTGGACACCAGGTTTCCATTTCCACTGTTGCTCTTAGGATGTGGTGCTTCTAGGACTTAGCTGGCAGAGCAGGGAAATGTTATGTGTATATATTAATGTCTCTCTCTCCCCCTCTCTTTATATGTATACATAAGATCTATAAATAATGCTCTATGCTCATACATGAATTTCTCTCTGTCTCTCTCTCTTTATATATATATATATATATTTATTTATTTATAAATATTTCTATGTGTTTCCATCTGTAAAAATGTAGTAAGTTAATACGAGTTTATACTGATTGTTTCAAACTGTTAATAATAGGAGACAGGTGTTTCTCTGTTGGACTGGGACATTACAGGTTAGCAAGCTGGAAATAAATGATCCATGAATCCACAATAACAATGATAAAATGGTTTCCATCATCCACCACCAGTTTACCTAATTTTTCTATTTCAGGATACATGCATGGTGGTTTCAGAATTGTCATCTATGGTTTACAGGAAAAAGTTTTATCAAGTAGAGTTCAGGCTGGAGACCCAGGGAGGAGCTGCTATTGCAATTCAAGTCTGAAGTTCTCTTGTTGGCAGAACTTCTTCTTGTCCAGAGGAGGTCAATCTTTGTTTTATTAAGAACTTCAACTGATGATATGAGGCCCACCCAGACTGTGAAGGACAATTTAAATTGCATTAAGTGTTACTCTTGGCTCAGTCATAAAGAATGTGCCTACCAATGCAGGAGCTACAGGTTTGATCTCTGGGTTGGGAAGATCCCCTGGAGGAGGAAACATCAATCCATTCCAGTATTCTTGCCTAGAAAAATCCTGTGAACAGAGAAGCCTGGCAGGCTACAGTCCATGGGCTTACAAAGAGTCAAACAAGACTGAGAGACGGAGCATGCATGCATACTTTTCAAAGAAACACCCTCAAAGAAACACCTAGAATAATATTTGATGAAATATCTGGACAACATGACCCAGTCAAGTATATACATACAATAAATGATCAGACCTTCTATCTATTTTTGTGTTTTTTTTGAGAGTTTTTGTCAGAAATGGGTTTGAATTTTGTCAGATGTTCTTACTGCACATATTAGTATGATCATATGTCCTTCAGTCCATTCTTTTAATCAAAATATAGTTGTGAGAACTGTACTGTTTTATCCTTTGTCTAAATTTTTTTAAATATAAAGTAAATTTGATGTACAATATTATATATTACAGGTGTACAGTAGTTCATAATTTTTAGAGATTCTACTTTATTTTAGAGATACTCCAGACCACCTGACCTGCCTCCTGAGAAATCTGTATGCAGGTCAAGAAGCAACAGTTACAACTGGATACGGAACAACAGACTGGTTCCAAATTGGGAAAGGAGTACGTCAAGGCTGTATATTGTCACCCTGCTTATTTAACTTATATTCAGAGTACATCATGTGAAATGCTGGGCTGGATGAAGCACAAGCTGGAATCAAGATTGCTGGGAGAGATATCAGTAATCTCAGGTATGCAAATGACACCACCCCTGTGACAGAAAGTGAAGAACTATAGAGCCTCTTGATGAAAGTGAAAGAGGATAGTGAAAAAGTTGACTTAAAACAACATTCAGAAAACTAAGATCATGGCATCCAGTCCCATCATTTCATGGCAAATAGATGGGGAAACAATGGAATCAGTGAGAGGCTTTATTTTCTTGGGCTCAAAAATCACTGCAGATTGTGACTGAAGCCATGAAAGTAAGACTCTTGCTTCTTGAAAGGAAAGTTATGATCAACCTAGACAGCATATTAAAAAGCAGAGACATTACTTTGCCAACAATGGTCCATCTAGTCAAATGTAGGGTTTTTCCAGTAGTCATGTATGGATATGAGAGTTGGACTATAAAGAAAGCTGAGCACCAAAGAGTTGATGCTTTTGAACTGTGGTATTGGAGAAGACTCTTGAGAGTCCCTTGGACTGCAAGGAGATCCAACCAGTCCATCCTAAAGGAAATCAGTCCTGAATATTCATTGGAAGGACTGATGCTGAAGCTGAAACTCCAATACTTTTGCCACCTGATGCGTAGAACTGACTCCTCAGAAAAGACCCTGATGCTGGGAAAGACTGAAGGCGGGAGGAGAAGGGGATGACAGAGGATGAGATGGTCGGATGGCATCACCAACTCAAAGGACATGAGTTTGAGTAAGCTCTGGGATTTGGTGATGGACAAGGAAGTCTGGCATGCTTCACTCCATGGGGTCTCAAAGAGTTGGATACATCTGAGCAACTGAATTGAACTGATATTCCATTTAAATTTATTATAAAATATTGGCTATATTACCTCTGTTATACAGCATATTCTTTTGATTTCTTTTATACTTACAGCTTTTAGCTCTTAATCCCCGACTTATACCTTGACCCTCTCTTCTTTCCTCTCCCTACTCATAATCACTCAGTCAATTAATATGATGAATTACATTGACTGCTTTATAAATTGTGCCAATCTAACATTGCTGGGATGAACTCCACTTGGTTGTTATTATCTTTTTATGTTACACTGAGTTTAATGTGAAAGCATTCTGTCCAGGATTTTCTGATATGTTGGGGGAGTGTGTAATTTCCTTGGTTCTGTTTCCCTGAAGCAAAGGTTTGAAATGGCGACCAGTGTTACAGCTCTGTTAAAGCTCAGTTTATTTGGCTAGCAAAGGAAAGTATACCCTCAAGGCGTGATGGTGGGCAACCCCAAAGGCGAGGCCTCAATCCATCTTGGCTTCCTTCTTTTATACATTTGTCTCCTCTCCCCTTTGAGCCTGCCCTATGCAAATTGGGCTGGCCAAGAAGGGGCTGTGTTTGTTTTACCTGATAATTCTCACTCCAGTCTGTGGATTTTCTTTCCTTCTGTTTTTGTGGGCTTTTCCTTTCCTTTGTCTTTTAGCCAAGGCCATTTTGGACTCCTTTTTCCTGTTCTAACTACCTAACATATCTCTGCTCAGTAAAGGTAATAGTCTGTAGTTTTCTTGTAATATTTTCATAAGTGTTGCTTCTATATCTAATATGTGGCAGAGACTGTGTCTTTTTGCTGCATATATAAATGTACTTATAGAATCCTGCTGCTGACTTGCTCTCCACATCTGATTGACTTGCATCATCTCTAGATCTACTTCTCCTACTGTAGAATTAAAAGTTTTGTTTAGATGAACTAAAGTGTCTATTTCAGTTCCAGAAATATAACACCCATTTCTACATATAATAACAAAACCTCAAATTAATGATTAAATTTCATAAAAGTCATGGCCATTGTATTATTATATCCTCCCAACTACTCCTTGTGGTTGAGTAAAGCAAGTACTAGTTTCATTATTTATAGATAAAGTTACCAAAGTTCATAAAAATTAAGTTTTCCAAGATCACAATTTCTAAATGTTGTTGTTAGGATTCAAACTCAAGATCTTTGAGCCAACATACCAAACATTTCAGGGCTTCCCGGATGGTACTAGTGGTAAAGAAACCACCTGTCAATGCAAGAGACAGACACAAGAGACACAGCTTCAACCCCTGGGTCGGGAAGGTCCTCTGGAGTGGGGCATGGCAACCCACTCCATTATTCTTGCCTGGATAAATCCATGGACACAGGAGCCTGGCAAAGTACACTCCATACGGTCACAAAGAGTCAGCCATGACTGAAGCAACTTAACACACACACACAAATATTTAAGACCACAGGCTTATTGTATTAATAAGTAAATTCACTTTACAAAGCTATTCTCCAAAAGGCCATATTCTCCTGGAGACCATTCTATGCATAAATGGCAAACTGGAAGGAAAGTTCTCAATAGCTCTGTTGTATAAAACATGGAATTTGCTCAAAATCCTACCTGTTCTTTCTTTTATGCATTGTACTTACAAAAGTTCAGCTTTCTGCTGTAAATGTGAATCACACTATTACATTTTATTTTTATATTTTTATTTTTTACCTAAGCAGGAAAAGTATAACTGTCTGCAAGCCCAAATTGCAGATTGGGTATTGGATGCATATAACTAAATATCAAGGGTGAAGAGTAAGAGTTTCTGTACCCTGCTCAAGGAAGAATGAGCTCACCATCCTCTGCATTTACTATCACATGGATATCTTTATGTCCTTTTAGTTACAAAGAGCTTTTCTAAACATTGCATTCCACAGTGATAGCAGATTTATAGTATATGGATCACACCTTGAGGCTGTCTGTCAAAAATGTTTTCTAATATAATTTCAAAACAGATGTCAACTCTAGAGAGCTTCTAATTCCTCATGGAAATGATGTTTGACTTTTCCATGACACCCCACCTCATCTTCATCAAACTAAGCAGATTTGTTCTGATTCTGGTATTTATCTGTTCCTTAAAAGTGTAGGCATTTTCCCCACAGGTTTGCAGATGAGTATACTTGCAGTGTTGCAAGAGATATCATTATTGGTTGAGGTTCAGATACTTGCAAAAAGTTAGAAGATATCAGAAACTTTCTGTTGATGAGGGGTTCTGGGTTTTCCTGTATAGGTGGAGATTCACCAAGAAGTAGCAGTTCTTGGCAAAACATTTGTCATGTTGCGTAGGGTGAAGCATGGAATATTTTTCAGAATTGGGCTGTGGAGGTATGTGATGAGAAAGAAGAAGGATGAACATAAAATAAGTGGGATCTGTATGTTCATGAAACAGAGGTCAGATAATATGTAAGGACAAGCTATTCTCCAAAACAAAAGCCCATATTGAGGCCCTAAGATGGGATCAATCAAAGATTTTCCCTTCATCTGCTCATCTAGGGGAGATGACCACCCATGACTAGAATCATATGACGATAACCACCATCATTTTTCAGTGCCCTATCTTTTTGCCTTTTCATACTGTTCATGGGGTTCTCATGGCAAGAATACTGAAGTCATTTGTCATTCCCTTCTCCAGTGGACCACATTTTGTCACAGTTCTCCACCATGACCCATCTGTCTTGAATGGCCCTACATGGCATGGCTCATAATTTCACTGAGTTAGACAAGGCTGTGGTCCATGTGGTTAGATTGGCTAGTTTTCTGTGATTCTGGTTTTCAGTCTGTCTGCCCTCTGATGGAGAAGGATAAGAGGCTTATGGAAGCTTAAAGCTCAACATTCAGAAAACAAAGATCATGGCATATGGTCCCATCACTTCAAGGCAAATAGATGGAGAAACAGTGAAAAGAGTGGCAGACCTTATTTTTGGGGCTCCAAAATCACTGCAGATGGTGACTGAAGCCTTGAAAGTAAAAGATGCTTACTCCTTGGAAGAAAAGTTATGACTAACCTAGACAGTGTATTAAAAAGCAGAGACATTACTTTGCCAACAAAAGTCCATCTACTCAACACTATGGACTTTTTCCAGTAGTCACATATGGATGTGAGTGTTGGATTATAAAGAAACCTGAACACCAAAGAATTGATGCTTTTGAACAATGGTGTTGGAGAAGACTCTTGAGAGTCCCTTGGACTGCAAGGAGATCCACCCAGTCAATCCTACAGGAAATCAGTCCTGAACATTCATTGGAAGGACTGATGATGAAGCTGAAACTGCAATACGTTGGCCACCTCATGTGAAGAGCTGACTCATTGGAAAAGACTCTGATTCTGGAAAAGATTGCAGGCAGGAGGAGAAGGGGACGACAGAGGATGAGATGGTTGGATGGTGTCACTGACTCAATGGACCTGATTTAGGTAAACTCCGGGAGTTGGTGACGGACAGGGAGGCCTGGCATGCTGCAGTATATGGGGTCACAAAGAGTTGGACATGACTGAGGGACTGAACTGAACTGAACTACCATCACAAAAAAGTTCCCATTATGAATGCTGTGCTTAGAATCTGGAAATGTTTATAAATATATAATATGTTTATAAATAATATTATAAATGTTTATAAATAATAGCTTGCGCACTGACCCTATGAAGGAATTACTGATACTGTCCTCATCGTAGAAATGAAGAAACTAAAATTAAAGAAGTTGATTGACTAGTTAAATGACATTCAGATAGTAATTGGCAGAGTTAGGATTCCAGGGTGATTTCTCTCATTGAAAAACTCTTGCCACTTGGGGAAGGATAAGATAGGGGTGTGGAATAAAGAGATACAAACTATTGTATATAAAATATATTAAAAAAACAAGGATATATTGCATAGCATAGGGAAATACAGCCATTGTTTTGTGAAAACATTAAATAGAGTATAATCTATAAAAACGTTGAATCACTATGTTGTATACCTGAAACTAACATAATATTATGAACTGACTATTCAGTTCAGTTCAGTCACTTAGTCGTGTTCAACTCTTTCCGACCCCAAGCATGCCTGGCTTCCCTGTCCATCACCAAATCCCAGAGGTTGCTCAAACTCAAGTCCGTCGAGTTGGTGATGCCATCCAAACACTCATCCTCTGTCATCCCCTTCTCCTCCTGCCTTCAATCTTTCCCAGAATCAGGGTTTATTCTCCCAATGAGTTGGTTCTTTGCATCAGGTGGCCAAAGTATTGAAGTTTCAGCATCAGTTCTTCCAACGAATATTCAGGACTGATTCCCTTTAGGATTTACTGGTTGGAACTCCTTGCAGCCCAAGGGACTCTCTAGAGTCTACTCCAACACCACAGTTCAAAAGCATCAGTTCTTCCACACTCAGATTTCTTTATAGTCCAACTCTCTCATCCATACATGATGACTGGAAAAACAATAGCTTTGACTAGATGGACCTTTGTTGGCAAAGTAATGTCTCTGCTTTTTAATGTGCTGTCTAGGTTGGTCATAGCTTTTCTTCCAAGGGGCAAGTGTCTTTTAATTTCATGTCTGCAGTCACGGTCTGCAATGATTTTGGAGCCCCCCAAAATAACTGTTTCCATTGTTTCCCCATCTATTTGGCATGAAGTGATGGGACCGGAGGCCATGATTTTAATTTTTGGAATGATTTTTTTTTTAATTTTATTTTATTTTTAAACTTTACATAATTGTATTAGTTTTGCCAAATATCAAAATGAATCCATCACAGGTATACATATGCTCCCCATCCTGAACCCTCCTCCCTCCTCCCTCCCCATACCATCCCTCTGGGTCGTCCCAGTGCACTAGCCCCAAGCATCCAGTATTGTGCATTGAACCTGGACTGGCATCTCGTTTCATACATGATATTTTACATGTTTCAATGCCATTCTCCCAAATCTTCCCACCCTCTCCCTCTCCCACAGAGTCCATAAGACTGTTCCATACATCAGCGTCACTTTTGCTGTCTCGTACACAGGGTTATTGTTATCATCTTTCTAAATTCCATATATATGCATTAGTATACTGTATTGGTGTTTTTTCTTCTGGCTTACTTCACTCTGTATAATAGGCTCCAGTTTCATCCACCTCATTAGAACTGATTCAAATGTATTCTTTTTAATGGCTGAGTAATACTCCATTGTGTATATGTACCACTGCTTTCTTATCCATTCATCTGCTGATGGACATCTAGGTTGCTTCCATGTCCTGGCTATTATAAACAGTGCTGCAATGAACATTGGGGTACATGTGTCTCTTTCCCTTCTGGTTTCCTCAGTGTGTATGCCCAGCAGTGGGATTGCTGGATCATAAGGCAGTTCTATTTCCAGTTTTTTAAGGAATCTCCACACTGTTCTCCATAGTGGCTGTACTACTTTGCATTCCCACCAACAGTGTAAGAGGGTTCCCTTTCCTCCACACCCTCTCCAACATTTATTATTTGTAGACTTTTGGATCGCAGCCATTCTGACTGGTGTGAAATGGTACCTCATAGTGGTCTTGATTTGCATTTCTCTGATAATGAGTGATGTTGAGCATCTTTTCATGTGTTTGTTAGCCATCTGTATGTCTTCTTTGGAGAAATGTCTATTTAGTTTTTTGGCCCATTTTTTGATTGGGTCATTTATTTTTCTGGAGTTGAGCTGGAGGAGTTGCTTATATATTTTTGAGATTAGTTGTTTGTCAGTTGCTTCATTCGCTATTATTTTCTCC
>NW_011495035.1:8170678-8171451 GCF_000754665.1 Bison bison bison | reverse complement strand
AGTGTCTATTTAGTTCTTTGGCCCATTTTTTGATTGGGTCATTTATTTTTCTGGAGTTGAGCTGGAGGAGTTGCTTATATATTTTTGAGATTAGTTGTTTGTCAGTTGCTTCATTTGCTATTATTTTCTCCCATTCTGAAGGCTGTCTTTTCACCTTGCTTAGAGTTTCCTTTGATGTGCAGAAGCTTTTAAGGTTAATTAGGTCCCATTTGTTTATTTTTGCTTTTATTTCCAATATTCTGGGAGGTGGGTCATAGAGGATCCTGCTGTGATGTATGTCAGAGAGTGTTTTGCCTATGTTCTCCTCTAGGAGTTTTATAGTTTTTGGTCTTATGTTTAGATCTTTAATCCATTTTGAGTTTATTTTTGTGTATGGTGTTAGAAAGTGTTCTAGTTTCATTCTTTTACAAGTGGTTGACCAGTTTTCCCAGCACCACTTGTTGAAGAGATTGTCTTTAATCCATTGTATATTCTTGCCTCCTTTGTCAAAGATAAGGTGTCCATATGTGCGTGTTTTTTAAGTCAACTTTTTCACTCTTCTCTTTCACTTTCATCAAGAGACTCTAGTTCCTCTTCACTTTCTGCCAGAGGGTGGTGTCATCTGTGTATCTTAGATTACTGATATTTCTCCTGGCTATCTTGATTCCAGCTTGTGCTTCATCCAACCTGACATTTCACATGATGTACTCTGCATATAAGTTAAATAAGCAGGGTGACAATATACAGCTTTGACGTACTCCTTTCCCAATTTGGAACCAGTCTGTTGTTCCATG
>NW_011495035.1:8159729-8170578 GCF_000754665.1 Bison bison bison | reverse complement strand
GATCTACACAGTCAAAGGCTTTGGTGTAATCAATAAAGCAGAAGTAGATGTTTTTCTGGAATTCTCTTGCTTTTTCTATGATCCAGTGGAAGTTGGCAATTTGATTTCTGATCCTCTGCCTTTTCTAAATCCAGCTTGAATATCTGGAAGTTCCCAGTTCCCAGTTGAGGCCTGCTTGGAGAATTTTGAGCATTATTTTGCTATCGTTTGAGATGAGTGCTATTGTGTGGTAGTTTGAACACTCTGTGGTATTGCCCTTTTTTGGTGTCCTTTTCCAGTCCTGTGGCCACTGCTGAGTTTTCCAAATTTGCTGGCACATTGAGTGCAGCACTTTCACAGCATTTAGGATTTGAAATAGTTCTACTGGAATTCCATCACCTCCTCTAGCTTTGATCCTAAGGCCCACTTGACTCCGCATTCCAGGATGTATGAATCTAGGTGAGTTATCACACCATCGTTATTATCTTGGTCATGAAGATCTTTTTTGTATAGTTCTCCCATATATTCTTGCCAGCTCTTCTTAATATCTTCTGCTTCTGTTAGGTGCATATTGTTTCTATCGTTTATTGTGCCCATCTTTGCATGAAATATTCTCTTGGTATCTCTAATTTTCTTGAAGAGATCTCTAGTGTTTCCCATTATATTGTTTCCCTCTGTTTCTTTGCATTGATCACTGAGGAAGGCTCTGTTATCTCTCCTTGCTATTCTTTGGAACTCTGCATTCAGATGGATGTATCTTCCCTTTACTATTTTGCCTTCAGCTTCTTTTCTTTTTACAGCTATTTATAAGCCCTCCTCAGACAACCATTTTGCCTTTTTGCATTTCTTTTTCTTGGGTGTAGTCTTGATCACTGCCTCCTGTACAGTGTCATGAACCTCCATCCATAGTTCTTCAGGCACTCTGTCTATCGGGTCTAATGCCTTGAATCTATTTCTCACTTCCACTGTATAATTGTAAGGGATTTGATTTAGGTCACACCTGAATGGTTTGGCGGTTTTTCCCTACTTTCTTCAATTTAAGTCTGAATTTGCCAATAAAGAGTTGATGATCTGAGCCACAGTCAGCTTCCAGTCTTATTTTTGCTGACTGTATAGGGCTTGTCCATCTTTGGCTGCAAAGAATATAGTCAATCTGATTTCAGTATTGACCATCTGGTGATGACCACGTGTAGAGTGTTCTCTTGTGTTGTTGGAAGAGGGTATTTTCTATGACCAGTGCATTCTCTTGGCAAGACTCTTCTAGCCTTTGCCATGCTTCATTTTGTAATCCAAGGCCAAAGTTTCCTGTTACTTTAGGTATCTCTTGACTTCCTCCTTTTGCATTCCAATCCCCTATGATGAAAAAGACATTTTTTTTTTTTTTTTTGGTGTTAGTTCTGCAAGGTCTTTTTGGTCTTTGTAGAACCATTGTTTCAGCTTCTTCAGCATTACTGGTTGGGGTATAGACTTGGACTACTGTGATATTGAATGGTTTGCCTTGGAAATGAACAGAGATCATTCTGTCATTTTTGAGACTGCATCCAAGTACTGCATTTCGGACTCTTTTGTTGACTATGAGGGTTACTCTGTTTCTTCTAAGGCATTCTTGTCCACAGCAATAGATATAATGGTCACCTGAATTAAATTCACCCATTCCAGTCCATTTTAGTTCACTGATTCCTAAAATGTTGATGTTCACTCCTGTCATCTCCTGTTTGACCACTTCTAATTTACCTTGATTCATGGACCTAACATTCCAGGTTCCTATGCAGTATTACTCTTTACAACATCAGACTTTACTTCCATCACCAGTAACATGCACATCTTGGTGTTGTTTTCACTTTGGCTCCATCTCCTCATTCTTTCTGGAATTATTTCTCCATTCTTCTCCAGTAGCATATTGGGCACCTACCAACCTGGGGAGTATATCTTTCAGGGTCATATCTTTTTGCCTTTTCATACTGTTCATGGGGTTCTCAAGGCAAGAATACTGAAGTGGTTTGTCATTCCTTCTCTGGTGGGCCACGTTTTGTCAGAACTCTCCACCATGACCCATCCATTTTGGGTGGCCCTACAGGGCATAGCTCATAGTTTCATTGAGTTATACAAGGCTGTGGTCCATGTGATCAGCTGGATTAGTTTTCTGTGATTGTGGTTTTCATTCTGTCTGCCCTCTGAGGGATAAGGATAAGAGGTTTATGGAAGCTTCCTGATGGGAGAGACTGACTGTGGGGAGAACTGGGTTTTGTTCTGATGGGTAGGGCCATGCTCAGTAAATCTTTAATTTTCTGTTGATGGGTGGGGCTGTGTTCCTGCCCTATTGTTTGACCTGAGAGCAAATTATGGTGGAGGCAATGAAGACAATGGCTACCGACCTCCTTCAAATGGTCCTGTGCATGCACTGCAGCACAGTGCCCCTGACTCTGCAGCAGGCCACCCATGCCTCTGCTGGAGACTCCTGGACACTCACAGGCAAGTCTGGGTCTGTCTCTTGTGGGGTCACTGTTCCTTTCTCCTGGGCCTGGTGTGCACAATGTTTTGTATGTACCCTCCAAGAGTCTGTTTTCCCTGTCCTGTGTAAGTTCTGTAATCAAATCCCACTGGCCTCCAAAGTCAAATTCTCTGGGGGTTCTCAGTCCCTTTGCCAAATCCCCAGGTTGAGAAATCTGTTGTGGGTCCTAGAACTTTCTTAACAGTGCAAGAATTTGTTTGGTATAATTGTTCTGCAGTTTGTGGGTCGTCTGCTCTGCAGCTCTATGGTGGGGTTAACGGTGATCTCCTCCAAGAGGTCTTATACAACAGGCTGTGTGAGCCAGGTAGTTGTACCCAGAGCTCCTTTTCCTGTTGCAGGCCACTGCTGGCCCGTACCTCCGCCAAAGGGTCGAACATAGGTCAGGCTCAGTCTCTGTGGGGTCTCTGGGTCCTGGAACACACAAGGTTTGGTTTGAGCCCTCCAAACATCTCTGGCAGGTATGGAATTTGATTCTAAATGAGATTTTGTCCCTCCTACCGTCTTGCTGGGACTTCTCCTTTGCCCTGGGATGTGGGTATCTTTTTTGGTGGGATCCAGCATTTCTCCTGTTGATGATTGTTCAGCAGTGAGTTGTAATTTTGGAGTTCTCACAGGAAATAAAAAAATTAAAACAAAACAAACCCCTCTGTTTCTTAGCAGGAGCATTCATATACATTGAACAAATGTATAGTGTCTGAATGATGACACATAAGTTCTTGGAACCAATTCATGTTCATTTTATATACCACATTAGATGCAATAGGGTGAAGTAGGGAAAACAACAAAACAATAAAGAAGAATTAAACAAACATGCTTTTTGGAAATCTAAGAACCTGGAATCTCAACTCATATAAAAGGAAACTGACCAGAACATATAAACCAAAGCATGATGCTTTCTGGTAGAGCAGCCTGAAGTCTTAAAGCTTGCCACACTTTGTGGTATTGCATTAGTTTGCTACTGCTAATGTAACAAAGTATGAAGTAAGTATGGCTGAAATAGAAAAATCTTATTATATGATAGTTCTGTAGGTTAGATATCTGATACAGATCTCTGGGTTAGAATCAAGATTTCACAAAGCTGGTTCCTTTCTGGAGCCTTTAGAAGAGAATCTACCTTTTTCACTTTCTTTGACTCATGATTCCTAATTTCCATATTTAAAGCTAGCAAAGCTGCATGTCTCTGACCATTTTCCCATGGTCACATCTCCCTCTGATCACAGCCAGGAAAGGTTCTGTGATTTTGAGGACTCATGTGATTATACTGGGCCCAGGTTGATAATCCCAGCTAGTCTCCCCAAAACAAGGTTCTTAATTTAATCACATGTGAAACCCTTTTGCCATGTAGCAAAGGACATTCACAGCCTCTGGCATTAAGACACAGATGCCTATGTGGAGCCATTTTTCTGCCTTTCTCAGTGTATAAAGCTTAGAACCTGATAAACACAGACTGAGATCAAGTACAAGATGAGATAACAAAGAGGAAACACTGTAAAGACCAACGCCAGAGTAAGATAATTTTTTTAAATGTCAAAGAGATGTGTTTTCAATTCTATCTTTCTCATCTTACAGCTATGAATATTTTCTCCGTTCCTAGAGCCTGATCAAGTCTGCTTTTCTATTCTTCCCTGTAAGTTGCCAGCAATGTTAGAAGCTGGAACAGAGAGACACAAAGACACCATGGGTCTCATTTTTCCAGATCTTGCACAATTCTCCCTTCAGGCTGTGAAGCTAGCTTCTCTTGGAGGGATAAAAGTCTCTGACAACTGATCTTTCTTAAGAATAAATGGCCTTTCAGAGTTTGGAGAGAGTAAGATTCTATGGATAAATTTACCTAGCTCAGATCAATAATGATAATCATATTCTTCTTTAAAGAACACTATTTCCAGTATTTACTCCTCCTGTATACCAGTATTTTTAAATATATGTATATATATATATATATATTTACTTAAAAATATATATTTGGCCTTATAAGTAAAGGAAGTAGAAAGCAATTGTGACTTGCAACTGCTAACATGATCTACCTCACATCTCACTTCTTTTAAGTTATGTTTAAAAAGAATAAAAACAACAACAATGAAAAGTCAGAGTTCACCTAATAAACACTGATGTCCAGTTCAGAACATCCCCTGATGGAATCAAAAGTACTAGAAACTCTCAAAAATGCACAAACACATTAAAAATGCACAAACCATCCTCTATTCAAAAAATGAATTGGTAAACTTTACATTTAGAGGATTTATGTGTGAAATCCGAACGAATGCACTCAATCTATCATCCCTGAATCAACCTGTCACATTGATACAGGAGTCGGGAAAAGCTGATTGCTAATATCAAAAGCTGTAAACAGGTCTGCCTTAGGATATGTAGGGAGTGAACCATTTTTATATCAGAGCACAAGTAGGGAGCACAAAATATGTTAGAACAATATCAGTAAAGTGTTGAATTCAAAAAACCTACTTGCACAGAAGAAAAACAACCTCATGAAAGTATATTAATTGAAATAGGCTAATATTGGCTACATATTCACATGCTATAAATCAGACCCAGATAAATATTTTTCCCACCTCCAAATGTGGGAAATTCTTCCAACTTTGGCAGGTTAACTCAGTTGCTGAGAGTCAAGGAAATGGGTCAAGAATGAAAAAGTTTGCCTACTATAAGAAGTAATTTATGTTCTTTCAAAACGGACTATTCTCAAAATCCTGGCCAGTTACTTTGCAGAATTCTGTCATTATGGGGTAGATATGAGAACACAGCATAGTGAAGAAAAAGAATAATTCTACCATGTCTTAGTCAGTTTGGTGTTTGTTACCCTAGGTTGCACTGGGGTAACAAATACCAAAATCTTAGTGGCTCAACACGATCAAAATCTCTTTCAAAGTATGCTTCGGGTCTGAATGACTCTCCAGGGCAGCTCTTTCTCATGTGGTACCAAGATTTCCAGTCTAGCAGCACCGCTGCTTTGCATAAATCTTTTATAACCTGCTGTGGCAGGAGAGGAAACTCTGCAGAGACAGATATTGGCACTTACATATGTTGACCATTTATGAATATTGGCCATTTCCAGCACTTTTTCCAGAACTAGGCATTGTAAGGCAGCTGGGGGATATACTTTCAATATAACAGAATTGAAAATATTGGCAAGAACTATTGTTGTCTACCACATACAGGTAGGTAAAACCGCTGGAGTGTGTGACGGTGATGGCACCTGTGTGTGACTGTTAGTCCATGAAGAACAGATATAAGGATGTGATGGCTATTCTATAAGATAGGTACTCAGAGCCGAAACATAATTTACCAACTGCTGGTTGTATAGATATTATTTATTCTTGTACAATTTAAATCTTACCAATTCTGATGAGATGAAGTGGGAGAAATGGAGTTATAGCAACTTTGGTCATGGGTATACTGTTGAGAAAATGTTGATCCGCTTAGTTATATGCAGTATGCTTAGTAAAGTCACTCCTGCAAAAAGAATGTTAGATATTGTCAGTATCCATAGGGCAAGAAATGCCTTTTCTTTTTACTTTTATTAACCTTGGATTAGAATATATTGTTGATTAGTTTATTTGGTAATGATAAAATCCTTTATTCTGAAGACATTTGAACTGTTTTCTTTCATGATTACATGAGTTACATCGAGCTATACCCTTTTTTTCTTAATTATTTAAAATGTGGTATTCACTTCTGTTGTTTTATCATTCATTCAACTATTCATCCTGGGTATAGAGGAGAAGCTGGTATAATTCTTCTTAGTTCTAATGGGATGAAAGTTACCAAAACTTTCTGAAGATATTCACAGCCTTAATAGTAATGTTCCATGAAATAAAAATGCTAAGAACACATCAAAAGAAGATGAGATATCAGGTGAGACCTTCAGAACAAACATCCTTGCAATCAGAGCATGATTCACATTTGTAGCCAGGTCCATTCTGTATCCAGTGATCATGTCCTGACTGATGGGAGAGGGAGGAAATGAAAGGTCACACTGCAGAACTGGAAGGTTTGTGTAGTGTGCTGACAGCATGATCTTCATCTCTATGTAAATCTTCTTATAACTTAGCTCCTTTGAGTGGATTGGAGATATTTCTTTTCAATTGTTGTTCTGTAAAATAAGGTCAATGAGTTTCATGATGTCAATAAACTTTCCCATAATTCTGCAAGCCAGTTTGGTCTCTGTAGAGAGTTTGTATTGTCTGCGAACAACTGAGAAAGTCTATGGCATCTGTAACATAGGATGGATATAAGAAGTAGGAATGACTCTCTAACTGTACAGGAGCACTCACATTTATTCAATAAGACATTTTAACTGCCCTTTCCCCTCATTCCTTCATATCTTTCCTTTTTTCCCCTCTTCCTGCAACAAATTATTACTTAAAAATTTATTGTGTACAAATCCCTATGCTAGATACAATGGAATTTGACAAAAATGGTTTAGATAAGTTCCTTGATATGAAGGAATTTATGTAAAAATATTTTTTTCCCGCCAGGACACTGTCTACTTTCTATTCCAAAGCCCTGTCATGATGTTACAGTTAAGTCCTTGGAATTACATAGAGGTTTCCATTTAAAGCTGGATTTTGAAAATAGTAAAACAAACAAAAAACAAGTAAGTTTTTCTCTGGCTGTTTTTGTTTTGGCAGTTCAAAGTGTAGGGTTTGAGAAAATGTTTGCTTTATGGACCTATGTTTCTGCAAAGAATCTATGGTGTCTATATTCCGTGAACATTTTGAAACATGTGTTTTGCTTTGCAATTAAAGACCACTGCTAGGCATTTATTTTCTTTTTTTCCCTCCCTGAATACTCTTAAATAATCTTGACTTTTAATTCATACATCATAGAAGAAGTTACTTACTTGGAATAAAAAGTGATTAATGACATAAATGGTCAATAAACATTCTATAGTCATCCCTAGGGAAAGAACACATTCAGAACACTTTCCTTCTATTTTCCTCACTTGAAAAGATTGACATACTGTGAAAGTCTAGTTAATAGTTGTTAGCATTTCTGAAAGTCAACGAAGTGAATTAGAGATATGTGGAATTATTTGGCAGAATTTCAGACTCTCTGATCCACTAAATAACACAGAGTTTATTGTAGCAAGACCTTGTTTAAGAATCATGTCATTTCTTCCTCCTGGAAGGCTTGCTTTCTTTAGCCATTCTTTTCTTTTTTTAAAGAACTTAAGAACTTATTAAAATTGAAGTCAGTGTTGTGACACATGTTGGATTAGTCACGCCAAGTTTAGGGAAGCTGTATGATGGAATATGACAACTTCAGAAACTTGACAAGAAATGCAAAATGAAAGATCCGTCTTAAATTATTTTTAGCAGAAATAAGAAAAAAAGAGATATTTACAATCATGAAACAAGTTTGAGTGAATGTTCCTCATACTTTTCAGCAGGGACTATAGACGGTGTCCTTATACCATTAATTGCATGGGTAACTGGTGTTAAGACTCACTGTTGGGTACAGATAGCTCATTTGCATTTTGACTCTGTAGTAAGAGGTACTGCTATTTATAGTCATTAAAATGCACATAATATGGTACTTAGAATTGTCATAACATGGAAACCACTGTGAGGCATTCCTATGAAGCTGCAAGTAGGTCGTGTGATTATTGTTATGAATGTCAAACTATATAATACATTCACTACAGACTAGTCAGTGTTTCTCAAACTTTAACGTGTACACAAGTCACCTGATGGGATGCATATTTGAGTTCAATATTATCAGGATGGGGACTGGGACCTGGTGTTCATAACAAGCTTCTAAGTAATGCTGATGCTGCCACTCATCCTTGAGTAGAAAGGAAGTAAATCTTATGTGACCAGAGTTATGCAGAGAGAAAAATCCCCCTGGAATAGCAAGACTGTGCTGTGTGGTGAAAAAGTCCGTCGGAAAGGGACTCATTAGGCAAGTAAGTGTGGATTAAAAAGAGTGACTTATTGCAGTTCCTATCATTAATGCCCATCCAAATCCTGTCTAGCCTTCCCAGGTGGGTGCAGTGGTAAAAAATCTGCATGCCAATGTAAGAGATGCAAGAGATGCGGGTTTGACCTGGATTGGAAGATCCCTGGAACAGGAGATGGCAACACCCTCCACTATTCTTGCCTGGGATATCCTATAGACAGAGGACCGTTCCAGGCCACAGTCCATGGTTTGTGAAGAGTCAGATACAACTGAACAACTGAGCACCTTACAATGTACTGCCCAGTGTATTCTGTTCCACACACCCCACACACTCTGGTTCCATTGCCAAGATCATGTATATTGTGTAAAGATTGCATTGGGGTAACTCTGATTCAGTTACACATTTGGGTTATTTATTTTATCACCTGATTCTCTGATCACTAGGAAATTTTTCTATTATAATTAATCTTCTCATGTTGGATATTTAGGAAGAGAGAATGAGGTTAATGAAGTTTGATTAATTAAATGAAATTTCTCTTTAAAAACAAATGATTTATAATAGAAAGAGAATCTGATGATCAAAGAATGTTGGATATTCCTGTATCTCTGACTGTAAATTTTTACTTAAAATTATCACAATGGTATTTGGTCAGTCTCATAGTCTTCGTTGATGTGGTATCATGCAAAATGGATCCACTCATGATGAAGCAAGCAGTTCTCAGTCTGAAAACCTGATGGTTGATCCTAGAACAAAATGGCTACAAAGTTCACTGGGGAAAAAAAAAAATTAAAATGTTTAAAGTGAAGAAACTTGTCCTATCAAATATTAAACTCCACTTCTAGGATGTTTAATGAAATATTTTTAATAGGTGAATTTGAGAAAAAAAATCTAGAGAAAATAAAAACAATGCAATCTGAATAATTAAAATGTAGGGTTTTTTTTTTACATAACAAAGGTATATGAAGGTGTAGATTTATATGGGTGCATGCTCAGTTGCTTCAGTTGTGTTTAACTCTTTTTTTTTTTTTTTAATATAATCATTCAGTGATTTATTAAAAAGCATAATACTGGTCAAATATTTTATATTCTCATACACAACATTCCATATAAATGTAAAGTAAACTCATTCACAATAGCTTTCTTTTATTTATATTAAATAAACCCAAAGTTAAGATGTTAACACAGTAGAACAAAATGTTTAAATAGAATTATTTAAAAATATTACACAGCTATACTAGTGACAGTTTTACATTTTTCAATCCAGAGGAAGAAATAACTTTTCCACATGATGAAGTTTTTAAATTTCCTCAAAATGCTAATATTTCAGTCTCTTCGTGATTATACTAGCCACTTAAACTAGGTTGCCCAATGGAATCTCAAAGGAAACTAGACAACAGTTTGAACTGATGAAAAAATACAACATAAAAGTCATGGGATGTAGCTAATGCAGAAACTAAGGGGAAATTTATAACAATAAAAGCATAGATGAGGGGAAAAAAAGGATTTCCAATCAATAACTTAAGTTTCTCCCATAAAAAATATCTTATAAAAGAAGGGAAAATAAATTCAAAGCAAGCAAAATGAAGGTAAAAATAAGACCAAAAATAAATGACTTTGAAAATAGCAAATAAAAGAGGAAAATAATGGAAATCAAAAGCTGGTTCAAAAGACCAACAAAATTGACAAAACTTTAGCAAAACTAAAAGAAACAGAAGAGAGAAGAGACACAAATTGCCATTATCAGGATTGAAAGGGGAATATCATTACAGAACCAACAGAAACTAAAAGGATAATAAAGGAATACTATGAGAGGAACTCAAAAGCCTCTTGATGAAAGTGAAAGTGGAGAGTGAAAAAGTTGGCTTAAAGCTCAACATTCAGAAAACGAAGATCATGGCATCCGGTCCCATCACTGCATGGGAAATAGATGGGGAAACAGTGGAAACAGTGTCAGACTTTATTTTTCTGGGCTCCAAAATCACTACAGATGGTGACCGCAGCCATGAAATCAAAAGACACCTACTCCTTGGAAGGAAAGTTATGACCAACCTAGATAGCATATTCAAAAGCAGAGACATTACTTTGCCAACAAAGGTTCGTCTAGTCAAGGCTATGGTTTTTCTTGTGGTCATGTATGGATGTAAGAGTTGGACTGTGAAGAAGGCTGAGCACTGAAGAATTGATGCTTTTGAACTGTGGTGTTGGAGAAGACTCCCGAGAGTCCCTTGGACTGCAAGGAGATCCAACCAGTCCATTCTCAAGATCAGCCCTGGGATTTCTTTGGAAGGAATGATGCTGAGGCTGAAGCTCCAGTACTTTGGCCACTTCATGTGAAGAGTTGACTCACTGGAAAAGACTCTGATGCTGGGAGGGATTGGGGGCAGGAGGAGAAGGGGACGACAGAGGATGAGATGGCTGGATGGCATCACGGACTTGATGGA
>NW_011495035.1:8155988-8159629 GCF_000754665.1 Bison bison bison | reverse complement strand
CCTGCTTTTGCAGCCACCTCTCATGCCTTCGTTGTTTCCGTCTCAGATTCTTCAGCTTGCTCTTCTCTCTCTTACTGAGCCTCTGATTAATTGCACCCAGTGAAAAACTGCCCGAGTGCAGGAAGTTCAGAGGAGAGAGGTGCTCTTCCTGGTCCTCGGCCTCCAGTGTGCTCCTGCCAGCTGCGGGCAGGTCCATCAGGAAAGTCAGGCTGTTAGGACTACCATGGCCAGAATACACGGCAGAAGCTTCTAGACCACGCTGAAATTCTCCTCCTCTTTGTGTCTGGGTCTCAAGGGGAGCCACTGAAAATCTTTGCAGCAGCATATTAGGATCAAAACTGGATGAAATCTGAAAGGAACAGTTATTTTTATTCGATTCTAAAGGCAAGCTCGGAAGGTCAACAGTCTGTGTCTCATTGAGCCCAGGATACACAGTAGTCTTACTATGGATTTCATATAAAGTGGGTAATAAAGTCAGTTTCTCACTGATACTCAGATCCAAACTATGTGATTTTCTATGAAAAGCTCTCGGAGCGCATCTGGTGGTCACTAGCTGTGGAACAAAAAGCTGGTATTTTGGATCTGACGCTTTGAAGAGCAGTTTTTCGTTCTTCATCTTGAAATATGTTGACCGTACCTCCAGGCAGAGTGCTTCAGTTAATCTTCCAGGACCATTATTATTTGGGCCCATGTTTAAAAACCTGTGATTTCTGTTTCTGGAGGCGCCACCTGTCAGCAGAGTTTCCTTGTCACAACCTGACTGAACTCTAGGATGTGACAAGTATTTCAGCGATGGTCTCATTAGTCGGCCTGACCGTGTTGGCTGATAATCGGTACGGCTCTTGGAGAGATGTACAGCTGCAAGCTGGCCACAGGAACATTTTGGAGTGCTGACAAAATTAAAGCCCCCTAAACGGGCCCCACAGAAAGGGCAATTCAGTTTTCCAACTGTCCACTGGGCTTTTTGTATCAGGCAGTGTATCCATTCTGGAAGAGCTTCTATATTCACGTGCCACACATGACAAATATTTTCATCATCAGCTGAATCATTTGTATTCTTAGTCACTTGATTCTCAAGATATTCCATGAAACAACCAGAACTTGCTATACATTTTCTACATTTCCAACAACGAAGAATACTTATGTCTTCTTGATTATGATTTTTAGTTACCAATTCTTTGCTTCTCTTCATCTTATGCCGAAGGTTCCGTCCGAGTACCTGTGTTTAACTCTTTATCACCTGTGGACTATAGCCCGCCAGGCTCCTTTGTCTGCTGGATTCTCCAGGCAAGAATACTTGAGTGGGTTGCTGTGCCCTCCTCCAGGGGATCTTTCTGACAAAGGAATAGAACACATCTCCTGTGTCTCTCCGCATTGCAGACAGGTTCTTTATCCACTGAGCCACCTGGGAAGCCCTTAGATTTATATATACTAATAGAAAAGCATGCTTCTAATTAAACTTAAGTAAAAAGGCATGCATTATTAGGTTTGTTTATCATTTAAAACCTTGGTTATTAGATCCATCAATCCCATTCCTGGGCATATATCTGGAAAAGACCAAGACTCTAATTTGAAAAGATACAAGTACCCCAAAGTTCATAGCAACACTATTTACAATAGCCAAGACATGGAAACAACCTAAGTGTCCATTGACAGATGAATGAAAAAAGATGAATGAATGAATGACAGATGAATGAAAAGTGTGTGTGTGTGTGTGTATGTTTATATATATATATATATAGAGAGAGAGAGAGAGAGGGAGTGTATAGACTATTACTCAGCCATAAAAAAAAAATAAAATAATGCCATTTGCAGCAATATGAATGGACCTAGTGATTATCCTAGTGAAGTTAAGTCAGAGAAAGACAAATATCATATGATATAACTTGTATGTGGAATTTGCAAGAATGATAGAAATTAACTTATTTACAAAACAGAAACAGACAGACAGACATAGAAAATGAACTTAAGAGCTGCCAAATTAGGATGAACAGATACACACTATGAAATAGACAAACAACATGGGTCTACTGTACAGTGCAGGAAATTATATTCAGTATCTTGTAAGAATCTATCACAGAAAAGAATCTGAAAAAATATATATATACACATACGTTTGAATCCTTTTGCTGTACACCTGAAACACACCATTGTGAATCAATTATATTTCAATAATAATGAATTAATTAAAAAATACAACCTTAACTGTATATACAGGGTAAAAATCCTAGAAAAATATATCAAATATTCAGAGGAATTTTAGCAGCCGGGTAGGATTACAGATAATTTTAATTTTCATATTTTTACAATAAATAGACAAGAGCTTTACAATGTAAAATAGTAAGAATATTTCCACAGTTGAGAATGCTGTAACAGGAAATAATACCACTCTTCAGTGGATCTCTAGGAGGGCACTTGCCTCCTAGTCATACCTACATTTCATTGCTGAAAACATTTATTTAGAATCTCTGTAAGCAGGTCATAGGTTTTGGTTGTTTCACCATAGGATATTTGACTGGAAACCCAAATTAATTTTGTCCTAGATATAATGGAACATCTTACCATGATTTACAGTTATTCGCTACATGAGAAAAGTGGCATTGAAACCAAAGATAAGGGCAAAAATAAGAAATTCTTACTGTAATCTTAGCAACAGGATTCTGATTTCTGGTTTAACTCTCTCATATTTGCAATGTTTTCTTTATTTAGTCATCTAACCCACCAAACATATCATATTTTAAATGTAGGTATATGCTATTAGGTTACTAAAATTAAGAGTGGTTATATATGACCCCTACATAGACTACAGGAAAAGAGCTACCTATTCCTAGACTGCGGGCTATGGAGTTTGTGAGCAAACACTAGCAGTGAGTTCATCAGAGAAAGTCTTAATTGGAAGGCAAGACATTTATTTAATAATTATTAATATTTTAATAATTTAATAATTATTGTGAGAAGTGATCAACGTTTTTATAAAGCCTACAAAAATTATCACAGTTGTAATTTAGTGAGCAAAAAGCATGGATGGGACTGGAAAAGAAACATTTTAGACAGAAAAGTCACTAAGGAAATTATTGCATTAAAAAAAGATTAATTGGGGCTTAATTAAGGGAAAGAATGAAATTGAATTCTGAATTTGTTGCAGCTGTAGGACCAAAGCTAAGACAGTTGACTGAGTATGGTAGACAAGAGACAGAGTCCTCTCAAACAGGAGTATTTGGAAAGATCACAGGAATGAAAACTCTGTAAGATTAGCTTAGGAGGAAAAGTTTGGTCTTAGTTCAGTTCAGTCGCTCAGTCGCGTCCAACTCTTTGCGACCCCATGAATCGCAGCACGCCAGGCGTCCTTGTCCATCACCAACTCCCGGAGTTCACTCAAACTCTTGTCCATCGAGTCAGTGATGCCATCAGCCATCTCATCCTCTGTCATCCCCTTCTCCTCCTGCCCCCAGACCCTCCCAGCATCAGAATCTTTTCCAATGAGTCAACTCTTCGCATGAGGTGGCCAAAGTACTGGAGTTTCAGCTTTAGCATCATTCCTTCCAAAGAAATCCCAGGGCTGATCTCCTTCAGAATGGACTGGTTGGACCTCCTTGCAGTCCAAGGGACTCTCAAGAGTCTTCTCCAACACCACAGTTCAA
>NW_011495035.1:8149401-8155888 GCF_000754665.1 Bison bison bison | reverse complement strand
AATCCCAGGGCTGATCTCCTTCAGAATGGACTGGTTGGATCTCCTTGCAGTCCAAGGGACTCTCAAGAGTCTTCTCCAACACCACAGTTCAAAAGCATCAATTCTTCGGTGCTCAGCCTTCTTCACAGTCCAACTCTCACATTCATACATGACCACAGGAAAAACCATAGCCTTGACTAGACAGACCTTTGTTGGCAAAATAATGTCTCTGCTTTTAGATTTGCTGAGTTACAGCATTGTTCATGTATCTCAGAAGTGGCATCACTTTGGAGGCATAGACTATGGAGAGATGATGAACATAGGGGTATAATTCTGGGTGTCTTTAGTAAATTGATAATAGTGAAGCACGAAAAGAGGGAAGGATGCAGTAAAATTGGTTGATAGTTTGATCAAAAATGTGGTCCTCTGACAAAATATGGTCTACTGGAGAAGGGAATGGCAAACCACTTCAGTACTCTTGCCTTGAGAACCCCATGAACAGTATGAAAAGGCAAAAAGATAGGACACTGAAAGATAAACTCCCCTGATTGGTAGGTGCCCAATATACTACTGGAGATCAGTGGAGAAATAACTCCAGAAAGAATGAAGAGATGGAGCCAAAACAAAAACAAAACCCAGTTGTGGATGTGACTGATGTTAGAAGCAAAGTCCAGTGCTGTAAAGAGCAGTATTGCATAGGAACCTGGAATGTTAGGTCCATGAATCAAGGTGAATTGGAAGTGGTCAAACAGGAGATGGCAAGAGTGAATGTTGACATTTAAGGAATCAACAAAATAAAATGGACTGAAATGGGTGAATTTAACTCAGATGACCATTATCTGCTACTGTGGGCAATAATCCTTAAGAATAAATGGAGTAGCTACCAGAGTCAACACCAAAATCAGATTGATTATATTCTTTGCAGCCAAAGATGGAGAGGCTCTATACAGTCAACAAAAACAAGACCAGGAGCTGACTGTGGCTCAGATCATGAACTCCTTATTGCCAAATTCAGACTGAAATTGAAGAAAGTAGGGAAAACCACTAAACCATTCAGGTATGACCTAAATCAAATCCCTTATGATTATACAGTGGAAGTGAGAAATAGATTTAAGGGACTAGATCTGATAGATAGGGTGCCTGATGAACTATGGAATGAGGTTCCTGACACTGTACAGGAGACAGGGATCAAGACCATCCCCATGGAAAAGAAATGCAAAAAAGCAAAACGGCTGTCTGGGGAGGCCTTACAAATAGCTGTGAAAAGAAGAGAAGTAAAAAGCAAAGGAGAAAAGGAAAAATATAAGCATCTGAATGCAGAGTTCCAAAGAATAGCAAGGAGAGATAAGAAAGCCTTCTTCAGCAATCAATGCAAAGAAATAGAGGAAAACAACAGAATGGGAAAGACTAGAGATCTCTTCAAGAAAATTAGAGATACCAAGGGAACATTTCATGCAAAGATGGGCTCGATAAAGGACAGAAATGGTATGGACCTAACAGAAGCAGAAGATATTAAGAGGTAGCAAGAATACCCAGAAGAACTATACAAAAAAGGTCTTCATGACCCCGATAATCATGGTGGTGTGATCACTCACCTAGAGCCAGACATCCTGCAATGTGAAGTCAAGTGGGCCTCAGGAAGCATCACTACGAACAAAGAAAATGGAGGTGATGGAATTCCAGTTGAGCTATTTCAAATCCTGGAAGATGATGCTGTGAAAGTGCTGCACTCAATATGCCAGCAAATTTGGAAAACTCAGCAGTGGCCACAGGACTGGAAAAGGTCAGTTTTCATCCCAATTTCAAAGAAAGGCAATGCCAAAGAATGCTCAAACTACTGTTCAATTGCACTCATCTCACACGCTCATAAAGTAATGCTCAAAATTCTCCAAGCCAGGCTTCAGCAATACATAAACTGGGAAATTCCAGATGTTCAAGCTGGTTTTATAAAAGGCAGAGGAACCAGAGATCAAATTGCTGACATCCACTGGATCATGGAAAAACCAAGAGAGTTCCAGAAAAACATGTATTTCTGCTTTATTGATTATGCCAAAGCCTTTGACTGTGTGGATCACCACAAACTGTGGAAAATTCTGAAAGAGATGGGAATACCAGACCACTTGACCTGCCTCTTGAGAAACCTATGTGCAGGTCAGGAGCAACAGTTAGAACTGGACATGGAACAACAGACTGGTTCCAAATAGGAAAAGGAGTATGTCAAGGCTGTATATTGTCACCCTGCTTATTTAACTTGTATGCAGAGTACATCATGAGCAACGCTGGATTGCAAGAAGCACAAGCTGGAATCAAGATTGCCAGGAGAAATATCAATAACCTCAGATATGCAGATGACACCACCCTTATGGCAGACAGTGAAGAGGAACTAAAAAGCCTCTTGATGAAAGTGAAAGAGGAGAGTGAGAAAGTTGGCTTAAAGTTCAACATTCAGAAAACTAAGATTATGGCATCTGGTCACATCACTTCATGACAATAGATGGGGAGACATTGACAGAGTTTATTTTTTATTTATTTATTTTTTCAGACTTTATTTTTTGGGGGCTCCAAAATCACTGCAGATTGTGCCTGAAGCCATGAAATTAAAAGACACTCCTTGGAAGAAAAGTTATGACCAACCTAGACAGCATGTTAAAAAACAGAGACATTACTTTGCCAACAAAGGTCCGTCTAGTCAAGGCTATGGTTTTTCCAGTAGTCATATATGGATGTGAGAGTTGGACTGTAAAGAAAGCTGAGCATCAAATAACTGATTCTTTTGAACTGTGGTATTGGAGAAGACTCTTGAGAATCTCTTGGACTGCAAGGAGATCCAACCAGTCCATCCTAAAAGAAATCAGTCCTGTATATTCTTTGGAAGGAGTGATATTGAAGCTAAAACTGCAATACTTGGCCACCTGATGCAAAGAACTGACTCATTTGAAGATACCCTGATTTTGGGAAAGATTGAAGGCAGGAGGAGACAGGGATGACAGAGGATGAGATGGTTGGATGGCATCACTGATTCAATGGACATGGGTTCAGGTGAACTCTGGGAGTTGGTGATGGACTGGGATTCCTGGCATGCTGCAGTCCATGGGGTCAAAAAGAGTTGGACATGACTAAGAGAATGATCTGAACTTCATCAAAGAGGAGATCAAGGGCAGAATGTTACAAGGTTAAATCTATTAAAGAATTTTGAGGTGGTAAACAGTGATGGAAATGGGGGAATATTTTCCTGTTTTTTTTTTTTTATTGCTACATTCCCTGTACTGAAATTGTGCCTGACTTATACAATGTCTTGATAAATAATGTTTAACTGATTAATGTATAAAAAAGAGAGCTTAAAGAGAAAGAGATTTGTGAAGAATGTGGAATATTGTTTAGGTGGAAGAGAAAATGAGTTCTGTAGAAGAAAGTGTATTTTGCATTCAGGAGGTCATTTCTGATCTTTGAGAGACCAGATTCATAAGAAATAAGAATAAGGAATAAGATCACTTGGTAAATCATTCTATTGTTTACACTCTCATAGTCTGAGCATTTTTTCAATATTTTCAAAACAGAACTTTCTCTGTGTATAATGCCCAGGATATGGGCTATGTATCATTATGACAATATTTTATTTTCTTTTTTCTTCCCCAAAAGACTATCACCTTTGGAGCTTTGTGCTTTACTGAAAAGCAAACAAAGAAAGAACTGATAATTAATTAAATCTTAGGAACACAACATCAGGTCAACATACAATTTAAAATACTAATTCAGTCTTTGGATAAAGTGGGCTTTGTCCCAAATGCTTAAATATTGATTCTGCAAAGAAAAACAAACAGCCACCATGAGTGATATATAGAGTTAATTATTTTCGGTTAGTTTACGATGCATTAAATTATGGGGCTCCTGTGTATGTGTGAACGTGTGTGTGTGTGTGTGTCTGGAAGGTAGTGTTTCTGTAAGTCATAGCTTTTTGTCTATGTGTCAGATGACTGATGAATTTCAGACATCAGTGCAACAAATCTCTTTGAATAGAAGATAAATTTGTGTGGGAAATGCTCAGACTTTTGGGAAAGGTGACTGCATTCTAGTTTAAGAGATTGTATATGTACCACTTAGGTGCATACACATTTTGGTTAGCATCATTGCCTGAACGTTCAACCTTTGGGTTTACCAGAGAAAAGTAACAAAAGCATAGCATTAAGAAAAACATCAATTTACTCTGCAGGTACCAGCAGTATATTTACTCCATACCCCTTAAAATGAATGGTTACATGGTACTTATTTTAAAGCATATTTTACCACAAGGCCGCAGGATAGATTTTGTTAGATTGGACACTTTGTCAGTGCAAAGGAGATGAAAAATATGTGTAAATCTCATAGACATTCACTAACAGTTAAAGAACGTCTTTGGTAGATGACTTACTTTGAATTATGCAATTTTAAAAAGTAACAGTTTCAAAATCTCAGCAGAGGAGACCAAAAGCTCTGCATGCAGACCTGTGACATTCTCTGTCTCTTACCTGCTGTGTATCCACAGGCAAGCAACGTAACTGGTGTGATGTTCTTATCTTTATAAAAATCCAACATGACAGTCATGGTTATAGAGTCCTACCAAGTATAGGCATTTGGAAAGATAATGGAAATACAAATTTAGGAGGAAGTTTAGCTTATGGCGGAAGACTGATAAATAGAATGTAGATCCATTGCATTACAAAAGAACTGATGTATCCAAGAAGAGACCTCATTTTAGGAGTGGAGACTATGAAGATTGTAAGATTTAATGTAATAATACAATCACACTTTATTTAGCACCCATCACAATACATACAGAAAGGTATTATGCTATGTATTTTCTTCATTAACTTAACAGCTACTGCTTAAGGAAAGAAAATGTTTATAACTCCAATTTTACTTATAAGAAAGCTGAGATTTGAAAACAGTGACCTTGGTCATGCAGATAAATTGAATTAGGGTTCAAACCAGGGCTGTCTGGTGCTGGACTACTTCAGTTCAGTTCAATTTAGTCACTCAGTATTGTCCACTCTTTGTGACCCCATGAACTGCAGCATGCCAGGCCTCCCTGTCCATCACCAACTCCCAGAGCGTACCTGAACTCATGTCCACTGAGTTGGTGATGCCATCCAACCATCTCATCCTCTGTCATCCCTGTCTCCTCCTGCCCTCCTCAATCTTTTCCAGCATTAGGGTCTTTTCAAATGAGTCAGCTCTTTGCATCAGGTGGCCAAAACATTGGAGTTTCAGCTTCAACATCGGTCCTTCCAATGAACACTCAGGACTGATTTCCTTTAGGATGGACTGGTTGGATCTCCTTGCAGTCCAAGGGACTCTCAAGAGTCTTCTCCAACACCACAGTTCAAAAGAATTTGTTCTTCAGCATCCAGCTTTCTTTCTAGTCAACTCTCACATCCATACATGACCACAGGAAAAACCATAGCGTTGACTAGATGGACCTTTGTTGGCAAAGTAATATCTCTGCTTTTTAATATGCTGTCTAGGTTGGTCATAACTTTCCTTCCAAGGGGTAAGCGTCTTTTAATTTCATGGTTGCAATCACCATCTGCAGTGATTTAGAGCCCCACAAAATAAAGTCAGCCACTGTTTCCACTGTTTCCCCATCTATTTGCCATGAAATGATGGGACCTGATGCCCTGATCTAGTCACATGCATTCCAGATTTCAAAATGCAGCAATACATATATTAATAAAAGTAGTCTTTAAAATAAGAGTATCACCAGAATCTAAAGTGATATATATACCTAATCAGCAAATACAGTGCATAAAGACTGAATTAATATAACGATGATAAACTCTACCATTTATTGCATATTTCCTCAGTGTAGTGCATTTCTCTACATGCCTCCAGCTATTCACTCATTTAATCCTCATAGGAACTTGACTGCAGGCAATCTGGCTTTAGAGTCAGTACTTCCAACCAGCCGCCATCCCACTTCATCTGTGCATGAAGATGATTCAACTGACAATAGAGATTTTATCAAGCGCAGAAAGGAACTTCTCCGAGAAACTTAGTTTTGTGAGTAGTTTTGTGCCTTACAAGAGGAAGGACTACAGTGTGTAATCAGATTTTCATAGAAGAGAATGTTCTTACCATAACAAGCTGAATTGTTAACTTGTTTTGGTTTGATCTTACTTTGATTTAACTAACTCTGATCACCAGTTGTCACGGGTCTTACGAAGGGAAACTGTGGCATATTCTGGGAGAAATAAGCAGTAGAAGCCTTGCCTAACACCTGTGTGTGTGTGCTTAGTCGGTCAGTTGTGTCTGACTCTGCGACCCCATGGACTGTAGCCCTTGGCTCCTCTGTCCATGGGGATTCTCCAGGCAAGAATACTGAAGTGGGTTGCTATGTACCTCTCCAGGGGATCTTCCTAACCCAGGGATTGAACGCAGGTGTCCTGCATTGCGGGCGGATTCTTTACTGTGTGAGCCACCAGCGAAGCCCACCTAACACCTGACAAACACTGAATTTAAGGAGATTAAAGTC
>NW_011495035.1:8125432-8149301 GCF_000754665.1 Bison bison bison | reverse complement strand
TTCAAGATCTCACTGTGATCTTTATTACTTTCTACTTCACTTCTTCCTACTCTTCTTATATATTTAACAAATACATACAGAACTTCTGCTACAAATACAAACACCCTTGGTTTGTGTATTGTAGAGAACTATAGTGGCACCCCACTCTGGTACTCCTGCCTGGAGAATCCCATGGACGGAGGAACCTGGAAGGCTGTGGTCGATGGGGTCGCTGAGGGTCAGACACGACTGAGCGACTTTACTTTCACTTTTCACTTTCATGCATTGGAGAGGAAATGGCAACCTACTCCAGTGTTCTTGCCTGGAGAATCCCAGGGATGGGGGAGCCTGGTGGGCTGCCGTCTATGGGGTCGCAGAGTCGGACACGACTGACGTGACTTAGCAATAGCAATAGCAATAGAAGCAGCAGAATACATTTTCCAAAAATATATAGGTAGGTGCTTCCTTTTTGGTCTTAAAACATAGAACAGCCCAAGATTTTAGACAAAGTATCTTTTTAGCTTAGGTCACAAACATTCACTCATTTATTCAATCATTCATCAATTCTTGTGTTAACTGAGCTCTTACTATGTTGCTATACACTGAACTAGTTAATATAAATATTAAAAAAAAAAAAAAACTTTTCCTTTAAAATCTTATTTTGGTCCTTATTTCAAAATAATAGTTTTGCTTCTGCTAAAATTACATCATATATAATTACATATTGTATATGTATTATACACACACACATTCCCTTTACATTTTCTGGCCATATTTTCCATTAAGTTGGGAGTACCTATGGATTCTGCTTCATTTTTGGGGAGAATTTTAGGTATTTATGTATTCTTCCTAAGTTTCAGCTATTCTTAAGCTGTTCTTGCTATATCTCAGTCAGTTTTTTAATTGACTTATTAATAGAGTGAAATCCAAAAGGTTTTTAAACTGGACATTTCATTCCTCTAAGTCCAAAAAAGGATGGTGCTTTTTCCAGCACGCTAATGCTCCTCATTGATAACAAACAATAAACCCATAAAATTTATTAGGCAGAAAATAAAGCAAATGCCTGAAAATATTGTGCAACTTCAAAAACTGGAATCTACCTTAAGCTGTCCTATTAAGGGTATAAGCTTTTTTCATTTGCTTATTTTATTAAACTTATTATCATTGAAATTTTGAGCAGTTTAAAATAGGCAGTGAATCAAGGATGGGATTTAGGAATTTCTGATTCTTTTTCCTCGAGTAGGGAAGGTACTCAGGGCTCTTACAAACATGTTCCTGCATAGGAGCACTCAGTTCTGAACTTTGAAAAGTGTTTCCACGCGAATGCTCAGGTACTGTAAAATCCATAACATCCATGACTATTTTGAGGTAGCAGAACTAAGGACCTTCTGCCAAATTTGCCATGATTTACAGAAATTTTAAAGCTAATGTTTCACAAACGAATCACTTCAGAGGGGCACGTTTTCCTTTTCTGAACACAAACTAATCATGGCAGATTTTGCATTTCTATTGCTTCTTGCTCTCTTCTTTTCCAGCTTGTGAAAGAAAAATTGTCTGTGATGCGCTAATGTACCTGGTGACCCAATTCTGTTCTTCAGGTGGAGACATCGGTGCTTTTTAAAAAATGACCTATAGATACAACATTTGCCAAACTAATTTAGTAGTTAACTTGACCTTTGGGACAACTATCACTAATACTGATGGTAGGAAAAAATGAGGAGAAAACTAAATTTCTTTATTGTTGCTTTACTTGTAACTTTAATAGAGCAAATGGAGCAATTAGAAGTAAATAATGCATTGATTATTTTCTGAAAGGAGGTAAAATTAAAGGAGAAACATCTAAACAAAGGCTTAGACAGAACAGAAATAGCCTAAGACCTAGAAAAATATTGTACAATATCGACGATATTTTTAAAGATCTCAACCTGCCTAATGGAAATAGGGAGGTTTAGAAATGCAGGGGTCTTTGGGACCATTGAGAATAATCTGAGAAGAGTGAATGAATCCTGAGAGTTGAGGATCTAACACCAACCAGAATTCTTGACCTTCTCCAATCAATAGAAATTGACTAGAGGCCAGACAAGAAATTCAGGTCAGGCTTTACTGGAACCCCTGCAGCCACAGGAGGGAGTAAAAATAAGTAAGAGGTTCCTTTGCTCACTCCTCAAGTCGGGGGTATACTGATAATGGGGTGAGGGCATGGGTATGCTCAGGGGTTGGGCCAGAGGGGTGGCTTAGGTGTTTTGCCCATCCTTCAGGTGGTGTTGAGTGCAGACAGCATGTGCTGTACCCTGCTTTTGCTCCCAAACTGTTTTCGCTCCCTGCTCTTCAGAAGTGGCAGATGGGTTTTTCTGTGTTTTTTTTTTTTTTTTTAATCTTTTTGTCCAGAATTTCCCCCAACTGTACATTTATACAGTTATTCCAAGGTCCCAGGTCCCAGCCTGTCTCAGATCTACTCTCCCTTACCAGGCAGGAAGAACTCAAGTCTCTGGATTTTCACCTTGGTGGTTTCTTAACACGTAGATGTTTAATGATTCCAAGGTTAAGAATCCTACAACTAACATTTATCATGTCATAATGAACCCATTTTGATTATTTATAATGTAATAATAGTAGTGCCAGCCTCTTGAGTAGACAAATGCTTATAAACAGAAAGACATAAAACTTTGTTAACTTTAGGAATTCATAGTAATGGGTTTTTTTTTTTTTTGGTCACAGAAGAGGTTGTTACATATATGCATTGGAGCCACGGGCACATTCAGACAGCCTGGAAGTGAGTGAGAGAAGGGATTGTTTATGCAGCCTGGGTTTTGCTACCAGGGGCAGCTTAGCACTTGGTGCTAATAAGCACAGACCCCCTGCCTGATCATATATTGCTTCCTTTCTGTAGCTCATCTGGAACTCTGGAGTTCACTGAATTGGTAAAGTGGCCCAGACTATATTAAATTATTTTCAGTGTTGCTGTTAACATGAGGAAAGACAGCCACAATTAAGTTAACCCAACTCAGCCCAAAGTGAGCTTGCTATAATGAACTCTCTGAATTATCTGGAATTTCTAAATGCAGTAGCATAAGCTGTATATTGAAGAGAAAAATGTCTTTTTCCCCTGGACATGGACAATTTCATTAGTGAGTATTTCATTAATGAAAACAAGTGGAATTCAGGCCCTGATTTCAAACACAAATTAGAATTTTGATTATTATGAAGTTTTACATGGAAGTTTTAACATCTTGTGAAATTCTAGTAAGGTGAACTACTATAATTTATTCTATTTGCCACAATAAATGGCAACCCACTCCAGTATTCTTGCCTGGAGAATCCCATGGACAGAGGAGCCTGGCAGGCTACTGTCCATGGGGGTAGCAAGAGTCAGACACAACTTAGCAACTAAACCACCACCACCACCATGAATAAAACATTATTTTATGAACACTGTAAGTAGGGGTGAAAAATACAGTGTCCCACATGTCAGATAATCAAAATGAGCACATAATATGTGAGTTGATTTAGAAACGACTATGACAAATGGATTATAGAAATGACACATAAGGGACTTCCCTGATGGTCCACTGGTTAAGAATTCACCTGCCGATGCAGGGGACACAGATTCAATCCCTGGTCAAGGAGAATTCCACATGTCACAGAGTAACTGAGTCCGCATGCCACAACTACCAAGCCCACACTTTCTAGAGTCTGTTCTCTTTAACAAGAGAAGCCACCACAGTGAGAAGCCTGTGCACCACAACAGAGGTTAGCCCTTGCTCGCCACAACTAGAGAAAGCCTAGGAGTGGCAACAAAGACCCAGAGTAGCCCAAAACTAAAAATAGTAAATAAAAATTTCTAAGAAAGGAAATAACACATAGGGAAGAATAACACATAAGCCTTTAGAAGGCTTAAGGTAAGAGAGCAAGGTATAAGATGTGTGCAATAACAAAACAAATCAACCACACAAGTCACCTGGCTTATACAAAATGAATTTTGAACCACAGAATTGGTTTCATGTGATTTCAGTTCAGTTCAGTTCAGTCACTCAGTTGTGTCCGACTCTTTGTGACCCCATGGACTGCAGCACGTCAGGCCTCCCTGTCCATCACCAACTCCCAGAGTTTACTCAAACTCATGTCTATTGAGTCGGTGATGCCGTCCAGCCATCTCATCCTCTGTGATTTACTTTCTGCAAACCTAAATCTGTTCAAACCTCCTTTGTGCTGTTAATTTTTAACCAATAGAAGTAATTATACTGTGATCTAATTTAAGTGGCTCCATCATGTTCAAATAAATATAACTCAAGTAAAATATACATTGCAAACTCAAACTCATTTACATTTTAGCGTTCTCTATATTATTAAGGGTATTTTTTGGTCTTTCATCTATAAGAGTATATATTTCCAAATGGGTAAGGCTATCATTAAAAAAAAAAAAACTCATCTATATGTAATATTGCTAACATTAAAATTAGGCTGAATTGGTCATTGGGGTTTCATGCATAATTAAGATATAATATATTGCTGACAAAATGTAAACTTTGATCTTTTTCTTGACAAAATAATCTTTTAATTAATATTGCTACATGAATATTTAAACTTTAAAGTGGAGAATCAATAAGAAAGACAAATAATACTTAAAAGAAATACACATATTTGTAAATAACATATGATATTTTTAAGTGCCACACTGCAGCATACCACCGATGCTTTCCAGACATAGAGTCTTACCATATTTCTTTGGTACATCAAAATTAAAAAAATAATGGGTGTCTACTCTATGTAAAAATTTGAGTGACAATAAGAGGGAATAAAGATAAAAATTTTAACAAAGATAAAATTTATTAGCTTTTAATGGCATGACCAAGAACAAGCTATGTTTTAGTTACTATGCTAAGGTCCTGATAAGGGAACGTGTGTAAACACAGACGCTTTCCAGGCCACTGTGGAATTTTATAATGGAGCGGATGAACAGACATGACATAGTCATACATATAAAAGTAAAATTACTGCACTGAAAAGTGGTATGACAAAGAAGGGCAAGGTTCTTTGAAGGCACATGAGAGGAAGGAATTGACCTAGTTAGATTGTAGAAGTCTTCCCTGAGGAAATAACTGAACGGAGATGTGAAGAGTTCAAGTGAATTAGCGGAAAGAGGCTGGTAAATGGGGTTTTAAGAGCAGGAATTGAATATGGTAAGTTTTCACCAGAAGGGGGCAAGGTTAACTGCAAGAACTGAAAAAGTTGCTTGTGGTTGCATCACAGAGAAGGGGAAGAAGTTTTGTGTGTGGGAAAGTGAGAGATAGTCCAAGGTCAGGTAGTTATGTTAAGGATTTTAGTGTTTGTCCTAAGACACTGGGGATCCCTGGAAAGGTTTACTAGGGGATGGACAGATTTCCATTTTAATCTGGATTCAGTCCAGTAGTAGGTTGAGGTAAAAACAGGAGAAGAAATAAGGGGACCAATATGTCTGTTACTGTAGTAGAGGTTAAAGAAAGAAAGAAAGAAAGAAAACAAAAAAATAATGGTATCTTGGCAAAGAAAATGTAAACCAGCCAGATTTATTGATGGATTAGATGTGGGCTGGGAGGTCAGGAGGTGTCACACGTGGCTTCCTGTTTTCTAGTTTTTAAATCTCCCTTTCTTGGAAACACAGATAATAGATGTAATATGCCTTAAGAAATCCACGTTTCTCACTTGAATCTAAAAATAGCTGTTGTCAAAGAGAATAAAAATTCAGTTTCAAGATCAATCTACTTTTAACATCTTCCTATTCTACCGTTAAGATCCAGCTTATAAATTCATTTCTTATTGGAATTGTATTCAAATTAATCCAATCTTTTCAGTTTTTTTTATAAAATTTAAACATAAAACTCTGATGTTTTTCAAATACATATATTTCTCCCCCTTACCCCCCGAATTATCAAAGAAAAATAGCCTTCCTGTTTAAAAAAAATAATTTCATACTTCTTCACATCACTGAACACAGATGTGCCTGACAATGTATACGTGGTTACCTCTAACACTGACTCTTGTATAAACAGGTTGTCTCTGTTGACAAGCTACTGTCAGAAATAAATAAGGTATAAAAACTGAGCAGGAAAATTCTGTCTACTCAGAAAGTGGTGTTTCGATTGCTATCTGAGTCAAATTATCTTTTTACAATACAATTAAAAACTGCTCCACAAGCATCTTTTAAAAACTGGAAATTGTTAAAGCTTACTGAATCCTTTGCAAGTGGCTGGTCATCCAAAACAACATTTAAATTGCAAAAATTATATCTACAATGCTGGAAGTAAATTAGCAACCATTTATATGGTACATTCATATATATCTTATAACATTTTTACTGTTACACTGTTTTCAATTTTTTTTTTTTTACTTTCCTGTCTTAATTCCACCATGAAAATTTATCTTTTACTTATAATCTATCTATGGGAATTAAAAAAAAAATGCTTTATAATTCTGTTAGAATACTCTGAAGTCTTTCAAGTGAGGCCCTGTTATACAACTGGGATACTCCAGGTAGTTGGCACTACTTTGAATCTGCTTTATCAGAGCAGCACAGGAGCTAATACATCTTTTCAGTGCCTATTCTTTTATGTTGCATCTGGGTAGAAAAGCAATCTGGAAAACTACAAAGGGCCCCAATAAAAGCTATCATATTCTATGTATATAAAGCATATGTATTTGCTGAAGGTATGTTCAAAATGAGTAGGAAAGTGTTAGAAGATGAGAAATATACAAAAAGATGATTTCAATTTTTTTTCTCTTACTATTATAGCTCCCAGTCAATAACTAACTTGTATGAAGTTAAACCCTTTTCCTATGTTCTTACGAATGGATATAAGAACATATAGCCTGGGAACTTCCTTGCTAGTGGCTAAGAATCTATGCTCCCAGTGTAGGAGGCCTGGGTTTGGTCCTTGGTCTGGGAACTAGATCTCACATGCCACAGCTAAGAGTTTACATGCTGCAACTGAAGAGTCTGCTAGCTGCAATTATGATCAAAGACCCTGCATTCCAGGACTAAGCGCCAGCACAGCCAATTAAAAAAAAAAAAGGAACACACAGCCCGACTGCTCTTTTGTCTGTGTGTTCTCAGTCGCTTCAGTTGTGTAGGACTCTTTGTAATCCCATGGACTGTAGCCCACCAGGCTCCTCTGTCCGTGGGGTTCTCCAGGCAAGAACACTGGAGTAGGTTGCCATTTCCTCCTCCAGGGCATCTTTCCGACCCAGAGATCAAACCTGAATCTCCTGTACTGCAGGCAGATTCTTTACCACTGAACCACCTGGGAAGCCCAACTCTTTGGTCTGTAGTACAGTTGAAATATAATATAACTTGCATAGGCTTAGACAAAAGCATTATATATATATATATATATACATACATACATATATATATATATTTCATTAGTCCTCAATCCCCTCTGTTGAGCTGCCATAATAAAACACCACAAAGTGGGTGGCTCAAACAAGAGGAATTTATTTCTTAGTTGTGGAGACTGGAGGTCCAAGGTCAAAATGTCAGCAGGTTGGCTCCTTCTGAGGATTCCCTCTTTGGCTTGCAGATGTTGAATTTCTGTCTGCACCCTCACGTGACCTTTCCTGATAAGGACATCAGTGGTACAGGATTAGGGCTTTGTCATTATGATCTCTACCATTAATTGTCTCTTTCAAGGCCCATTTCCAAAATAGCCACATTGCAGGGTTAGGGATTCAGCATATGGTTTGGAGGTGGCAGGAGGGGCACAATTCAGTTCCTAAACACATTCTTTGTTCAGTCGTAAACAGCCTCTTTGCTGTTCATCTCGTTCAGCGTGTACTCTATATTCAAGCATACAAGCATCACATATTTCTCCCACACACTGACTGTAAGAGTATCTCAAAACTTAGCTATTGCTGAATGGAGGCAAAGTGTATACCAAGTTTTATTTCTCTTCTTTGTCTTTCATTGGAGATTCAGCTGCTCATTTAATCTCACTCAGAGCAAAGCATACTGCTGCTGCTTCTGCTGCTGAGTCGCTTCAGTCATGTCCGACTCTGCGACCCCACAGACGGCAGCCCACTAGGCTACTCTGTCCCTGGGATTCTCCAGGCAAGAATACTGGAGTGGGTTGCCATTTCCTTCTCCAATGTATGAAAGTGAAAAGTGAAAGTGAAGTCGCTCAGTTGTGCTTGACTCTTAGCGACCCCATGGACTGCAGCCTACCAAGCTCTTCCGTCCATGGGATTTTCCAGGTAAGAGTACTGGAGTGGGGTGCCATTGCCTTCTCTGGCAAAGCATACTAGGACACGTTATTTCTATGTATCTTTGAGAAATAAGGCAGGTGTGTTACAATTAAATGGCTGGGAAAAAAATATACCCAAAAAGAATAACACAGCAAGAATTCTGCTGAATCCATGCCAGCGAACTGCTCTTCTTTTTCCCGTGTTTCAACAATTGCATATTTGGAGTAGACCAATGTGAAATTCTAAACTTAGTAATGGTACACAGAGTACAATGTAATAAACTTAGAAGTATTCTTTTGTTCTAGGGTAATTTGAGTAAAGTGTCACATTATAATTATAGACAACCTGCAGTGTTGCTAAAGTTTAGAAAATGTTTTCTTTTTAAAAATCATATAATGGTACAGTTTTTATGGTGGAGAAAGAAAATTACTTTTCCTCTACCACAACTAAAGAACATGTGCAGGTATCACAGCCTAATGTGAACTTCTTCCAGATGGTCCCGATGTTTTCACATTTTTATTCAACCTTGGAATTGCAACATGACTGCATACAGGCTTGGAATCCCACAAGTTATAAACATCTACGGTACAAACAGGATGATCTAATGAGTGAATCTGGATGCAAATTTTTCAACTGGCACTAGATAGCAAAACAAAGTCTGGAACAGTGGCAAAGAAGGAGTCCATCTTTGGAGTGACAGATTGATTTATATAACCACATTCCCAGAGAAGATTCAGTGTAGCTCACAAGGATACATAAAGTATAACAAGATATTTAAAAGGACAAAGGTGGAAGGGTAATAAGAAAACATAGATGAGTACAGAAAAGTGAAATGAGACCAAGAAAATAGCATGGTATGCTCATCTTTACACTTGAATCAGCATTCAAATTTGGGCTAAGCTTTCCAGCAGCCTAACTGGAGGAGGGAGACACAGTCAGTCATGTAGTTCATAGTCTCCAAAAGATAAACCAAGCCAATTAAGCTCAGATGAAACACAATTATTCTTGGTAGTAAAATTAGAAATTTCTTCTGTGAATACTTATAAAAGAGGCAATGTATGACTTGGTAACATCCTGTTAATAACTTATTAAACATCTTCAATTTCAGCTAGAATAGATCAAGAAAATCCATTGAAGAGAGAATTGCTTGCTTTTCCGCGGAGCTTAAGATACTATTTTTTCAGATGTGTGACCTGGTTTACACCTATTGTCTCACTATAATTATTCATAGTACCAAATGTACTCTCAAAAATGTCCCAGTTAGGATAATAGATTATGTGCATACTCTACTTAAAAAGTGAGTGTTTTCTTCTTCATGGCAAGATACATGTGCCAAAATCTAAGTTACTTAACTTTCCAAGACTTCCAATTCCTCTCGTCAAATAGGAATGAGAGATAATAGTCAGTTAAACATGCTTTTCAGTGTGTTTTTTTAAACTGCCATTACAAACTGCCACAGATGGGTAGCTTAAATGACAGAAAATTAATTTTCTCACAATTCTGGAGGCCAGAAGCTTGACATCAGTGTTAGACAGAATTGGCGTCTTCTGAGGCCTCTCTCTTTAGCATGTACATGGCTATCTTCTCTGTGGGTCTCCACATATTCTTTTTTCTGTGCATTGTTGTTGTTCGGTCGCTGAGCCATGTCTGACTCTTTGTGACCCCATGGACCACAGCACGCCAGGCTCCCCCGTCCTCTGCTGCCTTCTGGAGTTTGCTCAAATTCATGTCCATTGAGTCAGTGATGCTATCTAATCATCTCATCCTCTGCTGCCCCCTTCTCCTTTTGCCTTCAATCTTTCCAGCATCAGGTTCTTTTCCAATGAGTCAGTTCTTTGCATCAGTGGCCAAAGTATTGGACCTTAAGCTTCAGAATCAATCCTTCTGAAGAATATTTAGGGTTGATTTCCTTTAGGATTGACCTCTTTACAGTCCAAAGACCTCTCAAGAGTCTTCTCTGTGCATATCAATGGCCTAATGTCTTCTTTTACAGACATCATTAGGATGGGTTAGGTCCTACCCATATAGCTTCACTGTACTTAATTACCTCTTTAAAGACTTTGTTTTCAAGAAAATTAAAAAAACAAAACAAAACAAAAAAAACATCTACTTCTGATTTATTGACTACACCAAAGCCTTTAACCATGTGGATCACTACAAACTGTGGGAAATTCTTAAAGAGATGGGAATACCAGACCACCTGACCTGCCTCCTGAGAAATCTGTATGTAGGTCAAGAAGCAACAGTTAGAACTGGACATGGAAAAATGGACTGGTTCCAAATTGGGAAAGGAGTACATCAAGGCTGTATATTGTCACCCTCCTTATTTAACTTATATGCAGAGTACATCATGTTAAATGCTGGGCTGGATGAAGCACAAACTGGAATCAAGATTGCTGGGAGAAATATCAATAACCTCAGATATGAAAATGACACCACCCTTATGGCAGAAAGTGAAGAAGAACTCCTCACTTTCATCAAGAGGAGAGTGAAGAAGTTGGCTTGAAGCTCACTATTCAGAAAAATAATATCATGGCATCCAGTCCCATCACTTCATGGCAAAGAGATGGGGAAACAATGGAAACAGTGACAGACTTTATGTTTTTGGGCTCCAAAATCACTGCAGATGGTGACTGCAGCCATGAAACTTAGATGTTCACTCCTCGGAAGAAAAGCTATGACCAACCTAGGCAGCATATTAAAAAACAGAGACAAAACTTTGCTGATGAGGGTCTGTCTAGTTAAAGCTATGATTTTTTTCAGTAGTCATGTATGTATGTGAGAGTTGGGCCATCGAAGTCTGAGCACCAAAGAATTGATACTTTTGAACTGTGGTGTTGCAGAAGACTCTTGAGAGTCTTGGACTGCAAGGAGATCCAACCAGTCAATCCTAAGGAAATTAGCCCTGAATATTCATTGGAAGGACTGATGCTGAAGCTGAAGAGCTTACTCATTAGAAAACACCCTGATGCTATGAAAGATTGAAGGCAGGAAGAGAATATGGTCCCGGCATGGGTTGGTAAAGGATTTCCAGACATGAGACAGAATGAGAGAGAAAATAAAGCTTATTAGAGTGGGAGATGCTGTTACAACAGCAGGCCAGCTCAAGGGAGAACTGACATTGAACAGGGGTCCTTAGTTCACTTTTACACCCAGGATACAAGGAGTGGGATGGGGTCTTGCAGGTCATTTGCTGATTGGATGAGACATGTATACTGGGTGGGAGAAGAGTAGGGCAAATACCTTCTCCCTATGGGTAAGAGGGGAGACAGGTTATACTGTTCCATTAATAGTTACACCATGGAGGGGGACGTAAGGGTCTGGTTCTCTGTTCCTGCATTCCAAGACCCTCCTTGGTTTTACCTGATTTTTTATCCTTACGTTAACACAAAGTAGGGGATGACAGAGGATGAGATGGTTGGATGGCATCACTGACTCGACGGACATGAGTTTGAGCAAGCTCTGGGAGTTGGTGATGGACAGGGAAGCCTGGCGAGCTGCAGTCCATGGGGTCACAAAGAGTCTAACATGACTGAGAGACTGAACTGAACTAAAGGGTCATGATTTTAACCCAGGAATTTGGGAGAGAAATCAATTCAGCCCCTTAATACCTAGCATGTGTATTTATTTTCTCACTGTTGCTTAATAATATTTTACAAGAAATTTCAAATGAAATGGTTATAACTAAGTTATTTGCATCAGTTTCCTCTTTATATTTACAGAGCACATGTAGTTTTTGCTAAGGTTCTGAATGAAATTAGAAGGGTGATTAAATGTCTTCCATCCTTCTTGAAATACTTGGTTCTAGTGTAAAAGAGCCAGATGCATGTAGGTTTCAGATTTGATGTCTTTTTCTCTGTATCTTCCTATTTCTTAGCATACTTTCTGATCTATAATACAGTATTCTATACCCCAAACATTCCTTACTCATTCATGCCTCTAACTTTCCCCCCCCTCAACTTAAAATTTTCCTAAAAACTATAGAAACACTACATATGCTTCAAATACAAGATTAAGCTTCCCTGACTCAACCCTTTGTAATTAGTTGAAATCTCTTTTGCCTTGTACTATGTTTAGCTGTGTTTTTATAATTCCCCTGTGGTAGTGGTGGTTTAGTTGCTAGACTATAATTTCATGGGGATAAAGGTTGTATCTTTTTTATTTTTACACTTCCCTTCTCTGATCCATACCCCCATCTCTCAATTTTTCTCCTCCTTATGCTTGGATAAGTATCATAGTGTCTAATTATCAGCCTCAAGTCCAATGTATGGTTACTGAATAAAGTCACCAATAATAGGCTTTCAACAATTTGCTTTGTATTAATACATGTGTTAATACATGGCCTAACTGCAAGGTAAACCCCATGTTCTCCATGACCCATCATGGCCTGTTTTCAATCCCTGGAAAACTCCATGCTCATTTACACTTCAGAGTCTTGCATTTGTGATTTCCTTAGCTTGAAATGCATTCTTTCTAGCATGACACCTTAATTTTAATCCAGGTCTCAGTTCAATTGTCAGATCTTCAATAGCTCTCCCTGATTGCTTTAATTAAAATAGTGTTGCTGTTAATTCATTAGTCTGGTTTTTTTTCATAGTATTTGTTACTATTTGAATTTATTTACTTATTTACATTTATACACTAGAATGGAGGCTCTACGAGGGCAAGAAGTTGTCTATCTTTTTATTAATTTATCTCCATTGTCTAAAATAGCATATTAGAGGAACTCAAAAAATGTTTGATTAGTGAATAATCAAACAAGCTTGTATTTCATGTTATTCTGCACCTCAGAAAAGGAGGTGAAAAAGGAGTTTATTTTTATTTCATTTTGATGAAAAGTGCATTTTCAAAGTAACAATAGTATATATTTTATTTAATTAATGAAGATCATATCCATTTAAGCAAGATAAAAACTACTAATACCTTCATGAACATACATCCTAAAACTCTTGAATTACCTACATGAGTATGAAACAATTGAAATATGAAAACTATTTGTGTATGTTTGCTTGTATTTGCTTTATTTAAAAATTTTTTAAAAAGTATTATGTATCAAAAGCACAAGTAACAAAAAAAAATAGATAAATCAGACTTCATCCAAATTTAAAGTTTTGTGCATTATTTTAAAAATGAAAATATAGCTTATGGAATGGAATAAGCTATTTGCAAATTATGTATTTGACTACAGGTCTAGTCTTTAAGAAACATAAAGGAATCTTAAAACCCATCAATAGAAAGACAGCCCAATTAAAAAATGGGCAAAGTACTTGAATTAGACAAAGAGGATAAAAAATAGCTAACGAGCACATGAGAAGATTCTCAACATTATTGATCCTCAGGGAAATCCAATCAAAATGACAATGTTGTACTACTCCATATCCACTAGTATGGAAATATTAAAAATAAAATTAAAAAATATTAAAATGGATAATAAGTGTTGACAAAGAAGTTGACAAATGAAAAGACTCATACATTGCTGGTTACACTGTAATTTTGTTTAGCCACTACAGAAAATAGTTTGGCAATTCTTCAAAAAGTTACACATAGAATTATCATATGACCTCATGATTCTGTTCTTAGGTATATATATTAAAAAAACTGAAAAAAAATACTCAAACATGTATACATACATGTGCATTTTAACAACACTTTTTGGATTAATTATAAGGTGGAAACAGTCCAAGTATCAATAATAAATGAACCTAAAATATATTATGCTAAGTAAAAGAAATCAGATACCAAAGGTCACGTATCATATGATTCCATTTGTATGAAATATTCAGAATACATAAATTGAAAGACACAATTGGTGGTGGCCAGGAGTTGGAGGAAGAGGAGGTTAGGAAAAATTTCTTAATATATAAAGGTTTTACTTTGGAGTGATTAATGTTTTGGAGTTACATAAAGGTGTTAGTTGCACAATATTTTGAATATACTAAATGCCAATGAATTGTTGACTTTAAAATTGTTAATTTTATCTTATGAAAAATTCACCTTAATATTATTTTCAAAACGAATTATGCTGATTTGTCTCATTAGCAATATTTAATTTTCTTGATAAGGCATTGAATAAGTCTCTTAAAATAAGTGAAATATAGTATATTAAATTTATTGTATATACTGATTATATTAAAAATAATAGTGCTTAAACCATATATCACCACTCAGTGCCAGCTTGTCTATATGTCTTTCAGTTCAGTTCAGTTGCTCAGTTGTGTCCGACTCTTTGCGACCCCATGAACCACAGCATGCCAGCCCTCCCTGATATTAGCAACTCCTGGAGCTTACCCAAACCCATGTCCATTGTGTTGGTGATGCCATCCAACCATTTCATCCTCTGTCGTCCCCTTCTTCTCCTGCCCTCAATCTTTCCCAGCATCAGGGTCTTTTCAAATGAATCAGCTCTTCTCATCAGGTGGCCAAAGAATTGGAGTTTCAGCTTCAACATCAGTCCTTCCAAAGAACACCCAGGACTGATCTCCTTTAGGATGGACTGGTTGGATCTCCTTGCAGTCCAAGGGACTCTCAAGAGTCTTCTCCAACACCACAGTTCAAAAGCATCAATTCATCGGTGCTCAGCTTTCTTTATAGTCCAACTCTCACATCCATACATGGAAAAACCATAGCCTTGACCAGACGGACCTTTGTTGACAAAATAATGTCTCTGCTTTTTAATATGCTATCTAGGTTGGTTATAACTTTCCTTCCAAGGAGTAAGCATCTTTTAATTTCATGGCTGCAGTCACCATCTGCAGTGATTTTGGAGCCCAGAAAAATAAAGTCTGACACTGTTTCCATTGTTTCCCCATCTATTTCCCATGAAGTGATGGGACCAGATGCCATGATCTTCGTTTTCTGAATGTTGAGCTTTAAGCCAACTTTTTCACTCTTGTCTTTCACTTTCAGCAAGAGGCTCTTTAGTTCTTCTTTACTTTCTGCCATAAGGGTGGTGTCATCTGCATATCTGAGGTTATTGATAGTTTTCCCAGCAATCTTGATTCTAGCTTGTGCTTCCTCCAGCCCAGCGTTTCTCATGATGCACTCTGCATATAAGTTAAATAAACAGGGTGACAATATACAGCCTTGATGTACTCCTTTTCCTATTTGGAACCAGTCTGTTGTTCCATGTCCAGTTCTAATTCTTGCTTCCTGACCTGCATACAAATTTCTCAAGAGGCAGGTCAGGTCATCTGGCATTCCCATCTACTTCAGATTTTCCACAGTTTATTGTAATCCACACATTCAAGGCTTTGGCATACTCAATAAAGCAGAAATAGATGTTTTTCTGGAACTCTCTTGCTTTTTCGATGATCCAGTGGATGTTGGCAGTTTGATCTCTGGTTCCTCTGTCTTTTCTAAAATCAGCTTGAACATCTGGAAGTTCAAGGTTTATATATGGCTGAAGCCTGGCTTGGAGAATTTTGAGCATTACTTTACTAGCATCTGAGATGAGTGCAATTGTGCGGTACTTTAAGCATTCTTTGGCATTGCTTTTCTTTGGGATTGGAATGAAAACTGACCTTTTCCAGTCCTGTGGCCACTGCTGAGTTTTCCACATTTGCTGGCGTATTGAGTGCAGCACTTTCACAGCATCATCTTTCAGGATTTGAAATAGCTCAACTGGAATTCTATCACCTCCACTAGCTTTGTTCATAGTGATGCTTTCTAAGGCCCACTTGACTTCACATTCCAGGATGTCTGGTTCTCATTGGTGATCACACCATCATACATATCTGGGTCATGAAGATCTTTTTGTATAGTTCTTCTGTGTATTCTTGCCACCTCTTCTTAATATCTTCTGCTTCTGTTAAGTCCCTACAATTTCTGTCCTTTATTGAGCCTATCTTTGCATGAAGTGTTCCCTTGGTATCTCTAATTTTCTTGAAGAGATTTCTAGTCTTTCTCATTCTATTGTCTTCCTCTATTTCTTTGCATTGATCACTGAAGAAGGCTTTCTTATCTCTCCTTGCTATCCTCTGGAACTCTGCATTCAAATGGGTTTATTTTTCCTTTTCTCCTTTGCTTTTCACTTCTCTTCTTTTCACAGATACTTGTAAGGCCTCCTCAGACAGCCATTTTGGTTTTTTGCATTTCTTTTTCTTGGGGATGGTCTTGATTCCTGTCTCCTGTACAATGTCACGAATCTCCGTCCATAGTTCATCAGGTACTCTGTCTATCAGATCTAGTCCCTTAAATCTATTTCTCACTTCTACTGTATAGTCATAAGGGATTTGATTTAGGTCATATCTGAATGGTCTAGTGGTTTTCCCCACTTTCTTCAAAATCAGTCTGAATTTGGCAATAAGGATTTCATGATCTGAGCCACAGTCAGCTCCCGGTCTTGTTTTTGCTGACTGTACAGAGCTTCTCCATCTTTGGCTGCAAATAATATAATCAATCTGATTTCAGTCTTGACCATCTGGTGATGTCCATGTGTAGAGTCTTCTCTTGTGTTGTTGGAAGAGAGTATTTGCTATGACCAGTGCGTTCTCTTGGCAGAACTCTATTAGCCTTTGTCCTGCTTCATTCTGCACATGTCTTTAGAGAGCGAGAATGTTCTTTCCTCTTTTAGACTGAGAGATGATTTACAGTCCTACAGAGAGATTCACCAATTTAATTTCTTATCTCAACCTCCAGTAACCACAGTATTCCCTTTTGAACAATATTGAACACTCTTAATAGGTACATAGGCTATTCAACATGATTTTCTTGATCAGTAAGTATTCAAATGAGCCATTTATAATTAGTTGCTGAATTCTTCTAATACATATCCTTGGATCATTAAAGAAGCAATCCTATCAGCTGTACCAAGATATCCCAGGAAGACCTACAGGAACTAGTACATACTGAGATTGGATGTCATTCTGAGGTAGAAACCTACAGGGCAGATTCAACTTTGAATTATGGGCTGTGGCCACCTCAGTCCTTTGCCCCAAACTGTCCATCACTATGTATGCTCTGAGAGTAGGTGAAGAGACCAATGTTGTTTCCTCTACCATAATGGAGACTAAGAAAATGAATATTTATACTTACAGTTTCAACCCCGTCTCTCTGGGGAAAGTGGGAAAAGGAGACAAGGGTTTGGAATTATATTAGTTTGCTAGGGCTGCCGTATTAAAGTACCAAAAACTGAGTGACTCAAACAGTAGAAATTCATTGTCTCACAATTCTGAAGGCCAGAAGTCAAAACTGATTTATTCAGAGTGTTTGGTTCCTTCTGATAGGCTGTGAGCAAAGGAAGGATCTGTTCTAGGCCTCTTTCATTGATCAATAATGTCTAAGTTCTACTAAAAAGTTATAAATATAAATTTATATGTATATTTGCAAAATACTTGTTCAGCAAAATTAAATGGAAAGCATTTTGGGAAAGCTTTATTGAAAACATTAGCTATCTTGATAAAAAGAACACATGTTACTAGCCTCTGTCCATTGTGTTCTAATCTTAACCTTGAACTAAACAAATGGTCAAAGACTTTAGTATCATGAGGTGAGAAGCAGGCACACCAAGGATATTGGAATGATAATACACAAATGAACTTGATAATAATATGACTGAATAGTTGAATGAATTTTGACTACTGAGTATCTTTGATATGGCAAATATTAATTCGTAATATAAAAACCACTTAGTTAGTTGGGTTTAGGTTAGCTGTAATCAATGTTCTCCTGATAAACCCTGTTAGAGTCTTTCTTCAATGAAATAAATACAGATCTTCTTTTATTTTATTCTTTTTACTCAACCATACTTTCATCACATTTCATCATTCCTTCAGAAGGCTCTTCACAAATAAGCAAATACAAAGAATAACAATCTACTTATTAAAGCTGGAATTAAATAACCTCAAAATGTCAAAAGTTATTCTTGCCTATGAGAAGTATGGTTACTTTTCTTTCCTTATGTATTCCGTATGCCCCAAGCTGTTTTGTTTTTTTTTTTCCCCAAGTAAAATTATTTTCCATAGACCTTATTTCCATTTTCTGTTTAAGAGCCTGTGGAAGTACAGCTTAAGACACTCAGTGGCTTGAGCAGGGAAGCTGAAGATCTGTCTCCAGTGGCTTAGTCTTCAGCAGGGAATTCCTGGACTGGTACTGAGGAGCCTGCTCAGTTTCAGACCAGTCTGCAACTATGGGTTGAGTAGCAATAATCTCTGAACCTAGAGCAAGGCATTCACCCTGAAATTCCTCCTTGGTTGTGGCATTTTTCAGTGGGAATATGTTCTTTCTTCTCAATTTCATTGGAATCTCTATAGAAATAGAAATTGGGCATGACCTGCTATGAGTGTTCACAGGAACTGGTGCCACACATGTGCAGAATTTCTGGGGCAACATCCATTACATTAGACCTGCTGAGTGAGTTCCCTTGTTGTTGCACTGGATGGTGGTGTCCACATAGTGAGGTGATGGCATGTGTTTCACAGAGTGAAGGTGGCAGGTTAACCAAGACACTTCTAGGAGAGGCTAGCGGCCATCCCTGGAACCCGCAAGCACTGGGAGTTATAGCTCTCCAAGGCTGCCTGGATCTGATTAGTGAAGTTTCCCAGAGTGAAGCACCCAGCAACAGCAGTACTTCCAGGTCCATCAGAAAGCTTCAGCATAGTTTACTGGGAGAATTCCTGGAGGATATGACACTGATGGGCTTTTCAGGTGGCTCAGTGGTAAAGAATCTGCCTGCCAATTCAGGAGACATAAGAGACGTGGGTTTGATCCCTGAGTTGGGAAGATCCCCTGGAGTAGGAAGTGGCAAACCACTCAGTATTCTTGCCAGGAAAATCCCATGGACAGTAGAGCCCGGGGGGCTACAGTCCATGGGTCACAAAAAGTTGGACATGACTGAGCATGCAGGCATATGACACTGACATTAGTCAAGTTTTCAGTGGAAATAAGAGTGAAAGCTGCCAGCAAAAACTTCCCCAGGTTTTCTTTAGATTTATGATGTAAATGTCATCATTTTATTTCCCGTAGATGTACTGTTCCATTTAGAAGTCAAAGCTGGTGCTACCTAAGTGGGTTCTTGCTGCGAGGAATTTGAGGATAATTTGAGGACATATTCTTCCTTAGTTTTCAGGACATCAGGTACTCTGGACATTGCAAAAGCTTTCCTTTAAGTTATGACTGAAACCCATAAAAACACCTCATCCTCATGTGTCTTTCCCTGGGAAAGGTTTTAAGCTGTTTCTGTAAGTGGCATATATTACTTTTAAAAATCAGAATAAAATAATTAATGTTACATGAAAAAAATGTAGAGCAATGTGTGTATTCTGTGAAAATGGGGATAAATTAGCAATCACTGATTTAAATCTATTAGTTTTATTATATCAGTTATGGACTCTGCTTAAGTATTCGTTTATCATTAAAATGTTTCACATCATGTTGAGTTTACATCCACTTAAAATTTTGCATCTTTTCCCTCTCACAGTTTGATGTGATTTTTAAAATGAGTATCCTGTTTCCATGGAAATAAATGACATAGGAATGCATAGATTAAATTGGAATGGAATCAAATACCAGATAAATTCAGAATCCACGCAACACTTTCATTTCAAACAAGTACTTTTTCTCTCTCCACCATCTTCATAAATGGTAGTCAATCCAAACAATCTGTCCTAAAAAAGTTATGCTCCTAAAATATGCATTTCTGGTGATTTGAATCCAACACAGTCACTTCAAAAAGTTACAGTGACATTTGATGTATTTTTAATCATGGATTTTATTTTTTGACAAATGGATAAATAATTATCAGAATTCCAAGGCCACAGACAACTAATCCTTTGTCTTTTCTGGCAAAAACAAGTGAAAATTTGAGTAATTGTACACTGAATTAAGGGCTTCCTAGGTAGTGCTAGTGGTAAAGAACCTGCCTGTCAATTTGGGAGAGAGACAGGGGTTCGATCCCTGGGTCAGGAAGATCCCCTAGAGATTGGCATGGCAACCCACTCCAGAATTCTTGTCTGGAGAATCCCCATGGACAGAGAGGCCTGGGGAGCTACAGTCCATAGGGTCACAGAGAGTCGGACATGACTGAAGTGACTTAGCACACATGCATCCGCACTGAGTTAAATTCAAATGGTTAAATAATTTATATGATTAGAAATGTTGTTTTCTCCATAATGGGATATATTTATATCTAAAGATTTATATCTATCTATATATAGTTCATTTGGCATGTAGTTACTACTTTTGCCTTCACTCACAATTTATCTTAGTATACCTTGCAATAGGCAATGTATATTTTTCAAGAATAACTGTGTTTGCTTATTATGAAAAACTCTTTTGTATGCATAACTCAAAGCCTTAGTATATTTTCTTCTCCATTTGGCTTTTGTTGCTTGATTAGCCATTAAAAACTTCATTTGCAAATGAGTCCCCCTGGTCCTTTTAGGAGATGGAAGCTTGTATTTTTAAAAATTTCTGTAGAGACAAGTAGAATGTTGAGTACACACCAAAAGTTATTTATATTCATAAATAATAATCATTTTTCTACATAAAATGATTAGGAAAACTTAAGTAGAACATTTGAAATAAAACAGCTTGAAAAGATCTACAAACTGGCTTTCTTTCATTTCTAAAACTTGCAATTTATAATTTAGAAGTCCCTTAAGAGGGAAGAAAAATCTTACAGCTTTGAGTTAAAACAAAATAATTTCCTCTTTTTAAATCTGTCAACACGTGAGTCTATTACTCATGTAGGTGGTGAAAGGTTTGGGAAGTTTGATTAACTTATGGATTTCCTTAAATATTTCACCAAGAACTGAAATCTATTTTAATTGATGACAGATATTTTGTTATAATTACATATTTTCAATTGTCAAGAGTTGCTGAAAATATTTTGAAGCAATTTAAATCTTGATGGTTGACTAATTGATGGGTCTTTTTCTACTTTCCTAACAAAAGGCTACGTGATACTGTTAGCAGTTCATTTTCCCAGGGTGGTTCTTCCCTAAGCAAATGGTGTTTCCAGAGAATAGTTGAGATCTCCAGTGGTTTGACTGGTTGATCTTCTATTCATTTTTTAGCCACAAGCCAAGGGGATATTGGCAAACATTGTTCAATACCAAAAAAAGTATTAATCTTTACAAGAATGTCTTACAGAAGTAAACCTGTAGGATCTTAAGAAGCATAAAGTGACTGTGAACACAGGTCTCCTGGGTTAATAGCTGGGAATCAAATGCATTAGGAAGTCCAGCAGGAAGAGGTTGATAAGGAATATTCTTTGTTCCTTTGGATATAGCAGTACTTAAGATAAAACTCAAGTACATTTTAGAATGCTCAAGTCTAACTTGAGAATAAAACATGGAATGAATGTTGAAAAGAACAGCAGGAAAGCATTAAACATTTTATCACACTAAACTAAATATTTGTAGTTCAAAAATAATTTTCAAGTCATTTTAAGGACTCTTTACTTCTGAACCTGTGTTCACATAGAAGACAGACAGTCAGGTGTCTCCTCAAATAGCCACAAGGAGTACCCGATATAAGAAATATATTTATAAAGATATTAAAAATCATACTCAATATGACTATCATAGTTATTTTTATATGAAATAAGCATAAATGAGTTAATGAGTTTTGTCTTTGTTTTTATTTTAATAGCCTGAATTAGAAAACTAACATGCTACTTCCTATCCTTTTTTTTTTTTTGGAAATTTTTATTGGAGCATAGTTGATTTACAATGTTGTGTTAGTTTCAGATGTGCAGCAAAGTGAATCAGCTATATATATATATACATATAGCCACTCTTTTGAAGATTCTTTTCCTATGTTGGCCATTAATGAGTACTGAGTAGACTTTCCTATGCTATACAATAGGTTGCTATCAGTTATGTATTCTATATATAGTAGTGTGTACATGTCAATCCTAATCTTTCAATTTAAACAAAATCACACACTGCCTTTTCTTTCTGTTGTTGATTTAAACATGTAAACTTGTTTATGTATCATATACTTTATGGTTACAAACAATATTGCACTTTATATATGTAGAAATACATGAAGATCAATCAAATGAAAACACGTAAGAAACATTTACTCAGAACTTGCTATAGCAAGGGAGTCAACCATCATTACTTGTTCTGGCTGACTCAAATGTAGGCTGCTGCTGCTGCTGCTAAGTCTCATCAATTGTGTCCAACTCTGTGTGACCCCATAGACGGAAGCCCAACAGGCTCCTCTGTCCCTGGGATTCTCCAGGCAAGAACACTGGAGTGGGTTGCCATCTCCTTCTCCAATGCATGAAAGTGAAAAGTGAAAGTGAAGTCACTCAGTCGTGTCCAACTCTTAGTGACCCCATGGACTGTAGCCCACCAGGCTCCTCCATTCATGGGATTTTCCAGGCAAGAGTACTGGAGTGGGGTGCCGTTGCCTCTGCTGTAGGCAGCAGAGTGGAAAAGCTTTCTAATGGAAAAAAAAAAAAAAAAAAGAATGAGATGCTTCAGGTATGCCCTGATTGGAGGTGGTTGGCATGGGGAAGCTGCAGGTAGGTAAGTTAACTAAGAAGTGGGATATCCTATTTGATTGCTTAGGAGTGTTTATTTGGGGTTCCCCGCTTTGTCTTAAGTTGGAATGGAACAAAAATTAGGGAAGTTGTCACTTATTAATCAAATCCTGGCCATGTGGGGCCAATTATTATAAGGATTATGCTTGGCTTCCTAGATAAGTAACTAGAGATGTCAGTCTGACTAACTATAAGTCTGACTTATAAATAGATTGGGTATGTAGCTAGTAATGAGTTAATTTCCTGGATTAGTTGTTGTGGATCGGATTAAAGTATCTCTCTCTCTATCTGTGCTGACCATTGTCTGTTTGCTTATTCAGTCTATTCTAGGGTACTCAATAACTTGATATTTTTATTTAAAGGAGAATCATTTCCAAACCTGAAATCAGTCCATGTATGTTTTCTTGTTTATAATAGCTGCATAATATACCATAGAATAAGTAGACAAAAATGTTAGTTACTGTTCTGAAGGACATCCAGATAGCTTTCAGTGTTTTATGTTTTCAAAAAAGTGCTACAATAAACATCCTTAGTTAAGCACCTTGACTTAATGGTATCATTAACAATATTGGTCCAATTCCCAGACTTCATTTATTCTATTGTTTATTATTTTTTCTTATTTATTTTAATTGAAGCATAGTTGCTTTACATTGTAGTTATGATAACTCTGTTATACAGCAAAGTGATTTGTTTATACATATATTCTTTTTAAATATTCTTTTCCATTATAGTTTATCATAGGATTTTTTTTATAATTTGGAGGATTGCTTTATAATGTTAGTTTCTGCTGTACAACAACATGGATCAGCTATAAGTATACACATATCCCCTCCCTTTTGAAGTCCCTCCTACCACTGTCCCCCGCCATTCCATGCCTCTGGGTCATCACAGAGCACTGAGCTGAGCTCTCTGTGTTACACAGTAGCTTCCCACCAGCTATCAATTTTATACACGGTAGTGTATACATGTCAATGCTACTCTCTCAATTTGTCCTGTCTTCTCCTTCTTCCGCTATGTCCAGAGTCAAGGGTTATGTTTATTTGAAATGTTAATACATACAAATGCATCATTTTGAGTACTTTTCACAAAGCTCCTATAAAGGACATCACTGTTAGAAGCTAAGACCCCTATGCCCTAGATTTTGATCTCCAAACGTCAATAAAGATTAGATGGTAGCTTCTC
>NW_011495035.1:8105549-8125332 GCF_000754665.1 Bison bison bison | reverse complement strand
GGTAGCTTTTCATTTCAAGGTGGTAAAGGACGCACATGTGACAAGTCCACAGTATCCCATTCTTAAAAGTCACTCCCCTAAAAAGATAACTGAAACAATGGAACTTTGAACAATCATTGGTAGATAGAAAAGGAAAATTGTAGCTCCAAAGATCAAGGGATAAACTTATTTAAAAGGGATATTGCCATTGTATGGATAAATAGAAGTTCAGGGAGCAATTTCTGGATCATTGGAGCAAACTGATCAACTTTGGTTAAATGCTTCTTGGAATAGGCAGCCAATTTCCATGTATATGTTTCCGTGAAAGAGCAGTGAATAAGTTGACATCAGAGACTCAGGCTGGTACCTGGTTATCTGGTAATGAATGGCTGAGAGGAATAAGGAGTATTACAAAATAACCAGCTGTTTGGTCAGTGTCTAGTTCCTCACACCCATTCTCACTGATAAATGGTAGAAGTTAAGGCCATGACTGGAGCTGGTGAGTTGTGCAAAGAACAAAACAGGTAGTCTAATAGGAATCCTCATCTACTAAGATGAATACAGCATTCCTTCTCAACATTTGCAGAAAGCTGACATCATTAAAGAGGGAGAGCAAACAACATTGGCATAGACTTACACATATGGAAACAAAGTCAAGAGAATAAGATTTTGACAATTTAAATGTTATGTTTTAAGAATGATTCTGTATTTTATTCAATAGTAAGATGGGATGGATATAAGGAAGAACCAACTAGAGTCATGCAAATAAAAAGAAATTTTTGAGATAGGCTAAAGTGCGAAATGGGCATGGCTGTAGGGTGACTGAGAAAGCTGGAAAATAAAGGGAGAGAGAAATGATGAAAAAGTGAAGAGACTTGGAAAGTAGGTTCAGAAGGTGGAAAAAACACCTAAATGGATCTTTAAAAGAATAATATATACTAGAGAGTAGGCAATAACTAAAGGGATAAAAACAGAAATTCTTCTCTAAGTAAAAAAAAAATATATATGTGTATATATATATATATGTATATATATGAGATAAAACTGGCACACTCAGTGTTGGCCAGGGTTTACAAAAACAAAACAAAGCAAATCAAAAAGAAAACAAAACAAAGTGAAAAAAAAAAAGTCCAAGCCAGTTGATTCCAAATATGTTTGCATATATTAGAAATTTGAGAGCATTAAGATTGAAATAAAATTCCTAATAGTTTTCAGAGAAAATAAATTCTCTGGATGATCACAATTAATTTATATAATTTGTTTCTGTGAGGATTCCACATAATTTGTTGTCCATGGTGGGATATTTGTAAACTCTGAAGGACTCTGTGTCTGTGCTTCATACAAGATTTGGTTCCATCTTTCTGGCAACCTGTCACTTAAGCTTTATTTAATCTGCTCTTTTGACCTTTGACTTGATGTCCTATTTTCTGTCTTTTCTTCTTCCAAACAGATTCTTCATGCAAAGACTTACAGTTCACAATAATACTTTTCTGAGTTGGCCTTATAAATTGAGCCCTAGAAAACCCTGCAGGCATTGCATGGCCTTCCTGAAAATGACCTAGTCTCTGCTTGAAGCCTCCTGACAGTCTGCTGTCAAGACATTGTGTCTTGACAAAGAAGGAGATTTTAGAAGAAATTTTAAAATATTTGAAGCTTATATTTTAGCCCTTAATAATGGATTGTAGCTCTTTAAAACATTTACAGTATCTGAACACTTTTAAAAACTATTTGTGCTGCATTTGAACACATTAAAAATATGTTATAGATTAATACATTCTCCTTGAATAAATTAAAATGTTACAGTTAAGACAAAAATCTTTCATTTCCTGTCATTTTTAATATTGGTTCTTTTGACCATATTTAAAATAGTCAAAAGTTTAAGGTATAGCATCCCAGACGTTTTTCCCTGTGCAATTATCTACATAGATCTATAAAGAAATATAGTCTTTTTGATGTGTTTAAAAATATAAACAGTATCCAGTTATATATTTTGTCCTTTACTTGGCTATATTCACTCCAGTACTTTTCCATGTGAGTGTATATAGGAGTTTATCACTTTTGAAATATATGATATCCTTCACTATAGATATATCATTATTTATTTAGTCATCACCTTACTCATGAACATTAAGGTTGTTTTAAAATGTTTGTTTTTGCAAATAGTTTTATAATATATATCACTGAGCATTTTAATCGTTTGTTACTCTAGGATAGATGAGAAGTAGCTATGTTGGGTCATGGAACTTGCTTGTCTGACATTTTAATAGATAGTGTTAAATTTCCCTACAGAATGATTATATTAAGTGACATTTTCATTAGCAGTGGAAGAGAGTATCTATATCCTCAAACTCTCATAACATTGGTATGAGACATTATACCAATGACATTGGTCTACTAAAATGACATAACATTTTAGTGTTATTCACTCAGTCGTGTTTGACTCTTGTGACCCCAAGGACTGGAGCCCACCAGGCTTTCTCTGTCCGTGGAATTCTCCAGGCAAAAATATTAGAGTGGGTTGCCATTTCCTTCTCCAGGGGATCTTCTTGACCAAGGGATCAAACCCTGCTCTCCTGTATTGCAGGCAGACTCTTTACTGACAGCCACCAGGGAAGCCCTTATCAACCTTTTAAATGCATACCAATTCATTGGGTGAAAAGTGAAATTACATTGTTTTAATATCTATTCACTGTTTCATTACATTTTCTTGTATATCTTACACTTTTTTTGTAAGATTGAAACTAAAATTACTCATCACTAGGGTATGAATCAATAAAGTATGCATATTAATATACAATTCATTTATATATATAATTATATTATATATATATAATACTTTGAAATCTCAAAGATATTGACTGTTTTCATATATTTGTAACAGTTTTAAGATTTTTAATGGAAATTTCTATCAAGAATCTGTCACCCATGGCTAAATGAAGAAATGTTCTTTCCAAAATGAATAACACTTTGCATAGTCATAGAACAACATTTAAAACATAGAGCCATTTTTAAGCACAGTACAAGCAAATTCAGATATCTGGTCCATGGTTCCCAGGGAAGTAGGACACATTCATGTTCTGTCCCATAATATATTGAATTCCAGGTTATTTTTTATTATATTTGCATCATTGACAATTCTAATTTGTTTTCAGCTTGTTTCTTCTATCTTTCTTTACTTCTTTTTCTGATTTCTTTACATGTGATATTTGAACATATATTTAGGGTTTCATCTTTTTTTATTAGCATTTTTGAGTCTATTGCTTGAATGATTTTTGTAGTTGCTCTGGGTATTACAATATACAAATGTGAATTATCACAGTCTATTGGTATTATTCGGAGAAGGCAATGGCACCCCACTCCAGTACTCTTGCCTGGAAAATCCTATGGACGGAGGAGCCTGGTAGGCTGCAGTCCATGGGGTTGCTAAGAGTCGGTCACGACTGAGCAACTTCACTTTCACGCATTGGAGAAGGAAATGGGGACCTGCTCCAGTGTTCTTGCCTGGAGAATCCCAGGGACTGGGGAGCCTGGTGGGCTGCCGTCTATGGGGACGCACAGAGTCGGACACGACTGAATCGACTTAGCAGCAGCTTTGGTATCATTACCCTTTACTTCAAGTGGGATATTAAAAACTTCCTTCCATTTAGGTCCTTTGCACTTTCAATTAAAAAAAAATATATATATATATACATATACTTGTTCCAAGTATTTCCTCTCCATACACTAACATAACAGATGTTACTTTTCTTATTTCCACCAACAGATATGAATTAAGAGACTTATCAGGGTAAGTCTATTATATGCTCTTCTATTATTTTCATCATTCTATTCTATTATTATTACCATTCCATTATTATTTTCTTTCTAAAGTTTATACTTTCTGTTACCATTTCTTTTATGCCAAGGAGCTTCCTCAGTCAGTCAGTTCAGTTGCTCAGTCGTGTCTAGCTCTTTGCGACCCCATGAATGGCAGCATGCCAGGCCTCCCTGACCATCACCAACTCCCAGAGCCGACTCAAACTCATGTCTGTCTAGTCGGTGATGCCATCCAATCATCTCACCCTCTGTAATCCCCTTCTCCTCCCACCTTCAATCTTTCCCAGCATCAGGGGCTTTTTCAAATAAGTCAGCTCTTTGAATCAGGTGGCCAAAGTATTAGAGTTGTAGCTTCAACATCAGTCCTTCGAATAAATATTTAGGACTGATTTCCTTTAGGATGGACTGGTTGGATCTCCTTGCAGTCCAAGGGATTCTCAAGAGTCTTCTGCAACACCACAGTTCAAAAGCATCAATTATAGACATTCATTAAATTAGGTTTGTTTGCAACAAATTTTCTTTGTTGTTCCCCTGCCCTCTGAGAAAGTCTTCATTTACCATTTAGAACCTTTATTTTCCATTACTTCTTGATAGACACTGCTTCTAGGTATAGAATCCACATCTGACAGTTCTTTTTTTCTTGCACATAAAAGTATTTTGCAAATTCTTTCTGCCTCCATAGTCTAAGATGAGAAATCAGCTGTCACCTGATTTGGCATTTCCTTGATTGCTTGTAAAAAAATTATATCCTTTACAACGAATTATTTACATGATTTCAGATGTTTGGATGGACTTCTTTAAGTTTATCTTATTTAGATTTGCTCAGCTTTTGAATCTATCTATATTCCTCCAAATATGGTTAATTTTTAGCCACTATTGATTTAAATAGCTTTTCAGCCCCAGGTTCTTTCTTTTCTGTTTCTGGGACTCAAATAATATTAATCTTAGGTCTTTTGTTATTGAACCTCAGTTTCCTAAGGCTCTGTTCTCTTTCTTTGGGGAGAGGGAGGTGGCAAAAGGGGGGATTGCCTATTCTTTTTTGTTGTTCAGATTGAGTAAATTCCATTGTTCTGCCTTTAAGTTTTTCATTTCTATCTTCTTTCAACTCCACTTTACTATTGAGTCTATCCAGTGAGTTTTCTATTTTGGTTAGTGTATTTTTCAGATCTCTAATTCATATTTTGGATAAATATTATTTTAAATAAATTATATAATATATATTAACAAATAATACTGTTCATATTTTGCATTTTTTTCACTTATTTTGGGAATTTCTAATAACTTATTGAAACTATTTTATGATAACTGTGTTAAAGTTTATGTCAGATAGTTACATCTGATTCATCTCAATATTGGCATAATCTGATAGTCTTTTCTCATTCAAGTTGTGTTTTTCTGATCTTGGTATAATGAGTCATTCTGAGTTGTGTTTTGGACATTTTACATGTTATGTTAGGAGTTTACTGGTATTATTTAAATCTTTTATTCTAGTAGGAAATATCTGTTTAAGTTTAGCATGTAGATTATGGCCTGCTTTATATGGGCTACAATCCAATGAGAATTTTAGTTTTCTGATCTCTTGCAATGCTAACCTGTTCTGCATTTCTTTTTCTTTCTTTCTTTCTTTTTTTTTTCTAGTTCTACTCGGCATTTCCACTGAATTCTTTCAGGAATAACTTTGGGGATGGATGGTATTTCCATGGCCGAATGGGTGGTGTTCACTAGACTCCTGATATGAAAAGTGCTTCCCCTGACCTGTTCTCTAGCCATCCAGTGCCAGTGGGTATTCTATGCTGTCTTTGCTGGTGCCTCTGGGGCAGGGTGTCTAGTCTTCCCTTTTCTTAATCCTTTGCCCACAGAGGGCAGACTTTACTTGTATTTGTTTGTTTCCTATGCCTGTTGGCAGTTATAGATTGCAGCCCTCTCTGCTGCCCTGGAGAAGGCAATGGCACCCCACTCCAGTACTCTTGCCTGGAAAATCCCATGGACGGAGGAGCCCGGTAGGCTGCAGTCCATGGGATCACAGAGTCGGACACAACTGCGTGACTTCACTTTCACTTTTCACTTTCATGCATTGGAGAAGGAAATGGCAACCCACTCCAGTGTTCTTGCCTGGAGAATCCCAGGGACGGGGAAGCCTGGTGGGCTGCCGTCTATGGGGTCCCACAGAGTCGGACACGACTGAAGCGACTTAGCAGCAGCAGCAGCTGCTGCCCAGTCTATGATGTATGACAAATTTTCTGTGTATCATATTTCAAGTTTTGAGGTTCCTTGAAAGTTCAACTTCTCATTTCCATCTTTCAGTTTTTTAAAAATTATTTTCCGTGAAATTATTTCCAGAGTATATAGTCAAATTCAGAGGGGAGAAGCACAGAAAATTGAATCTATGCCAACTTGCTACCTGAATTACTTTTTGCAATCAGCAATACACTCTATGTCTATCATTTCACTTGTTCCTTCCCAAGGCTCTGTGGGGCTTGCTCTTGTGAAAGTGTGACTCTATGAGGTAGAATTCAAAAGTTTGGATGAAGTGTAAATGTATCTAACTTCTAGGTAGCAAAAATTTAACAAAATAAGCTTCTGCTATGAAACAGAACACCCTGAAACCTACTTAAAAAAATCAGCTATTCAGCTCATGATTCTGTGGGTGAATTGGACTATTCCTATTTGGGCTCCAAAATCACTGCAGATGGTGACTGCAGCCATGAAATTGAAAAAATGCTGGCTTCTTGGAAGAAAAGTTATGACCAAGCTAGATAGCATATTAAAAAGCAAAGATATTACTTTGCCAACAAAGATCCGTCTAGTCAAAGCTATGTTTTTCCAATAGTCATGTATGGATGGATGTGAAAGTTGGACTATAAAGAAAGCTGAGCACTGAAGAATTGATGCTTTTGAACTGTGGTGTTGGAGAAAATTCTTGAGAGCCCCTTGGACTGCAAGGAGATCCAACCAGTTCATCCTAAAAGGAATCAGTCCTAAATGCTTATTGGAAGGACTGATGCTGAAGTTGAAACTCCAGTACTTTGGCCACCTGATGCGAAGAACTGACTCATTGAAAAAGACCCTGATGCTGGGAAAGATCGAAGGCAGGAGGAGAAGGGGACGACAGAGGATGAGATGATTAGATGGCATCACCGACTCAATGTACATGAATTTGAGAAAATTCTGGGAGTTGGTGATGGACAGGGAGGCCTGGCATGCTGCAGTCCATGGGTTTTCAAAGAGTCAGATACAACTGAGTGACTGAACTGAAATGAACTATTTGGGCCAAGTTGGCTGATCTCTACTGGATTGGCTAATGTGTCTGTGGTCTTTCTTTAGGTCAGAAAGATCTTAAAAGCCTCACTGATGTATCTTATAGGTTTTGGATGTTGGCTGGTATGATGGATGGAAATATGAGGTCACATATCTTCTTACAACAAGCTATCTCAGTGTGCTTCTCATGGTAGTGGAAAGATTCCAAGGAGAACAAGAGAAAGCAGGTCCTAACAAAGAACATTTTTCAGATCTCTGCTTGCTCTATGTTTGCTATTGGTCTCATCAGTCAAAGCAAGTCATAAGCTTAAGCTCAGAGTCAGTTGAAGACAGTGACTCCTAGAGGATGCAGATATAAGGACAGGAAGAATTTGTGGCCATTGAAGGATCTACCATGCCCACAGTCAAGGTCTGAGCCATACATATTCACAAGGTAGCTCTTATTTGCATTACTTTTATAACTTATAATGTCTATTATATGTATTACCTCATTTGTTTTTCATAAATACCTCATGTTTAATATGTAGGAAGGCATAATGTCCTCTTTGATATAAAATTCAATATGTTTATTGCTAGTCCAAATATAACTTCTATGTTGACAGTGAAACAGTCACACAAATAAATGTATAAGTAAAGTTTTGATACACATTATATTAGCAAATTCTCCAGGGTAGTGAAGTGTTAGCTATAATATAAAACCTGATGTTTTTATTCTTTGCTATCTCTTCCAAGCATAAAGGATATCTGATAGTTATTTTATTCTAGGTTTTGTTGAAAAAAATCCATGTCTGTCTTAATCACATTTTCCATGACTTTATAAATTGTGAGTATATCTTCTGTGCAGGTAGAAAGAATTCTTACTTTTAGTCTATTCTTACATAATGAGCCTTAAATTTACTGAGAATATTTATTGCTTGATGCAAAACTGTTCTAACTTGTATTATATCTTTGTTGAGAGTACAGTTATAACAGCACAAGCTTACATGTTTAGATTTACCATAATTTATTTGGATGTTAGGAGAACATTGTCTTTGCTGTTTGGTACTGTTATTTTTATCTACATTTTATTGTATTAAACATATATCTTTTAATGTTTTATATCTTTGGGAATCATTGGTTCCATAATTTCAATTTTAAAAAGTCACTTCTAGTTTTCTTCAGTGTTAAGACTGATAGTTTAGAATACATTATTTCATAAATATTATTTTTTGTTGTTTGTTGTTTAGTCGTTCAGTCGCATCCAGCTCTTTGTGACTCCATGGGCTGCAGTACACCAGTCTTCCCTGTCCTTCATCATCGCCCAGAGATCTAAATATTAATCTAAATATTGTTTAGATTTCTTCTTAGATGTACCCCTCAACAACTGCAGTAACAGAAGTTTATATTCTCTTTCTGAGGTCTTTCTGAAATCCTTGTTAGTTCTTTCCAGTTTATCTTCATCAGCTTATAACCACTCACATGAGCTTAGCATCATCTGCAAACTTACATATTCCTTTTTTGCATTCCTTCTTTTAGATTAATTATTATATGAGAATCTGAACTTTATCAAAATGTGAAAAAAAAAATCTAGATAGTGTTTACTCCCAGGTACCATACTGCAAATAATTCTCCACCCAGAAAATTGATAAGCTATCCCGTTTCTTTGTTTTCTCTCTTAGCATTATGTAGGTATATTCAGGAAAATACCTGCCTTCTAACATTCAGTTCCAGAATGAAGGGAAATAGTGTTTGGTAAATATGTAACACAGTTTAATAGATTGTCAAAGGCTTACTAAACTCAATAATTGACAGCTATTCCTTTCCATTTTGTCTATACATTTATTTTCCCTGTTGGAGCACTCTGGTAAGGAAGGCTCTGTACTATTTATCCTTAGAGTAACAATGTGACATGCCTTCCACCCATTCCCCCTCCTGTACAGGTTATGCTTCCTTAAGTGCGCAATGAACCACTCTGCTTTATATATTGCACCAATCTGTTAGGCATGTAAGAAAGAGTTACTGGTCTGAAATTCTAAATCTTTCCACAGTGCTTTTTTTTATGGATGGTGTCAAAACAAAGGCAAATTCAAAATAAATAAAACCATCAGTCTCATTTATAAGGTTAGGGCTTAAGACAAGCAACAACAAGCACAGATACACCAGTATATTCCAATGCACTTTTTCTTAGTCATGTTAGTGACGCCACCAGTGTCAGACTAGACCTGCCTCACTGGCTTTATTGAAATATAAAATGCAAGAAACATCCTCTTATGGTGAGTACCTCTGAAGTCAATGTTTATGCCAGTGACTTTCACCTGTGGGGAGAATTTACTGTTCTTGGGACATTTGGCAATGCCTGGAGACATTTTTGGTTCTACGACTTGGGCATGATGGTGCTACTGTCATCTAATGGATAAGGATCAGAGGTCCTACTGAACATTCCACATTGCACAGGTGAACTCCTAAAAATGAATTACCTGGCCCAAAATGTCAATGCCACCACGACTGAGAAACAGTGGCTTACGTTAGCTTCTTTTGCATATGTTTGCTCATTTAGTTGGCAGCCTTTGTCCAGTGTAACCAAATGTTCACCATAATAATGAACACTGATATTTGTTTAGCTAGTATTCTATTGTGTACATGATGTCACAACATATGAAGAGCGTGTGTTTTGCAACATATGAAGTATATGATTTCACTTTTTACCTTATTTTTAAACCAGGTTATCGATACTTAAACAAAACTTGTTTTGTAGTGTATTATCTCTGGATAACTCCCACAAACTTTTTGTTTTCCATGGACTCCTAGGTTCACTTAAACACTGCTCATCATATTGAAAAGAGCTGCAACAATTAGTAGTGATGGTTTGGGTTATCTGCCTTCAGGATATCTGCCTATGAACATATAGTGTTTCATAATGGGCATTGAACCTGGAATCTACAGTCTACAACTTCTTGAGCTGCATAAATACAGTATAAAAATAGCCAACCACAATAGCATTGTTTCAAAGCAAATAACTGTTTCCAAGAAAACCTGAGCAAAAGTAAAATAATTGGGAGGTAGAAATGATCAGATGTCTCTTAGGTCCAATGCTTTAACTCATTTAGACCAAATTTAATTTCTTTCTAGCTAAGGCATATGAGGAAATGCTAATTTGCATTAATTCTTTAGCAGCAATATTCATTAAGATCACTATGGTTCGTTGCAGTGTCAAACAACACTTTTTATTTTCTTTCCAAAGCTGATATGTATTAATGAGAAACTTACTGACCCCTTCTTTTTTCTGTGTGTGACCCATAGAACAAGAATCACTAGGATAAAAGCAGCAATTTCACAGTTCTTGTTCTCTGTCAAACAACGACCACTGACAGATCCTTCAAGTTTGATTCATTAGGAGAATTTTTCATATGTAAGGCTAATATGCTATGGCTTTTAGCTCTCAGTAAATTTAATCATTGTGCAATTTATGTGTGCTTATTCACTTTATTTCACTTTACAGGAGGCATATGTGCTTTAAAATATAGTGCCATATGCGCACAGAATCAGAGAATTTTTAAGCTTTAGATCATTTAGTCTCAACCTTGTCATTTTAGAGTAGAAACTGAGGCATATGATGAATGCCAGACTGTGAAATAATGAGTCAGACTGTGAATTGTAAGTTCTTAGCTCACTGTTAATTCTCTTTGAGCTATCGCTTTGCTCCTATTATAATGCTTTAAAATTAAAATAAAACTTGATTTTATAACATGATTGATTATTTTTTTTCTTACTAAGAACTGTGAAATAACTGTTTTGCATTACAGATTATAGTTGGTAATTATCCTCTCTAGTAAATAAGTGGAAGGTTTTAAAAATAATGGATTATTTTATACAAATCATTCTTTATAGGATCAACAGTGTCTTAGGAATAATAGCAATCTTTTAATTTTAGATCACATCTTCTGTCTGCTATCTTGTAGGCAAAGGAATGATGAACATACTGTAGGTTAAAAAAATGTTCACTACTTATTATTTTTGCAGCTTTGGGCAAATCACTGAGCCTCTTATTCCTTTCCTGGAATAAGAGCAAAAAAACATAAAGGCTATCCATCAGCTTCATAGATGGTGTTCATGAATGAAAGAGAGATTTATATGAGTTAATGTTATCATATAATTGAAATATTTTTTGTTCAGACCCAAAACCAGTGTTTTCACTTTCTACTTCTTAACCAATTTCTTATTTTTGTTATTTGAACACTACAAATGATGCATCCTGACTGATATATAAATATGTTAAAATCTATAGCAGTTGATTAAACTTTATAAAATATTTAAAAAATGAATTTCACTTTTTAGAGCAGTTTTAGGTTCACAGAAAAATAGACTGCTTTCTTGTCCTTAATATCTGACAACCAATGATCTTTTTAATTGTCTCAGTAGTTTTGCCTCTCCAAGGTGTCATGCTGGTGGAATCATTCAGTATGTGGCCATTTTGGACTGACTTCTTTTAGTTAGAAATACACATTTGTAGTTCTTCCTTGTCTTTTCTAGGCTTGATAGCTCATATCTTCTTATCACTGAATAATACTACATTATCTGAAGATACCACTGTTTATCCATTCACTATCTGAAGGACATCTTGGTTGCATCCAAGGTTTTGCAATTACTAATAAAACTGCTGTTATTAATAAAGCTGGGTGTTTTTATATAAATATACATTTTCAAATCCTTTGAGAAAACGCCAAGGAATGCAATTGCTAGATTGTGTACTAAGAGTATGTTTATTTCTCCAAGAAACTGTCTGTCTTTCAAAGTGGCTATGCCAATTTTCATTCCTATAGGCAATGAATGAAAGTTCCTATTTCTTCATAGCTTCACTAGCATTTTGTCCTGGTAGTGATTCATTCTTTAATATATGAATTTAGTTGCTATTTTATATATTTTTGTTAATTCAAATGAAGCACTTCCTATTGATAGGTAATGTACCATGGACATACAAATATTCAGCATATCCACCTTCAAAATTTTAAATATAGATAAATACATTCCTTTTAAGATGGAGGATTTAATTTTCAGTGACAGTTTATAATCTCTCCCCTTTCCTGTTTTTCTCCTATTACCTTGATTTCCAAGTCTGTCTTTTATGTAACAATACGAAGCATAAAAATGCTCGTCTATGAGGCTATTCCCATGTGTTTACTGAATAAGTATCTAAGCCAACAAGTGCAATTTTATCTTACCTTTCTGCTTTACCAAGTTCTTGTCTTCAAATAATGGATGTCATGTATATTTCTTTAAAGAGGAAGCAGGTAAGTTTTGATTTACTGTGGAAGCATCTAACCCAGTTAACAACAATACTATCTCTATTCATTGTTATGAGACAGATATTTAAAGTTAAAGCTAAGCATATTTTGCTGGTAAGTGTATTTGTGATTCATAACAGATATGAAGAAAGAAAAAAAAAAACGCATGATACACTTAATGAGGCAGAGGTCATCAAAAATGGTATGCACATATGTTAAAGGAAAAAAAAAAAAAAGAATGTGAGCTCTGCAAAATAAAAAAAAACCTAAGGAAAGCCAAATAAATCAATATTTTGTTGCTTATTGAAAAGAGCTCAGTGGTATTTGAAAATCAACCTTTTGGTTATATAGGAACAGTCTAGCATTAAAACAATGTTGAATAACCAATATACAGTATTAACTTACGATATTTAAGAAAAATAAATATATATTAGCACATATATACGGAATCTAGAAAATATGGTACTGAGGAACCTATCTGCAAGGAAGGAATAGAGACACGGGCATGGAGAACAAACTTGTGGACACAGCAGGGGAAGGAGAGAGTGGGACGGATTGAGAAAGCATCATTGACATATACACACTACCATGTGTAAAATGGATAGCCATTGGGAAGCTGCTGTATAACACAGGGAGCGTAGACTGGCACTTTGTGATGATCTAGAGGGGTGGGATGGAGGGTGTGACAGGGAGGCTAAACAGAGAGGGGATACGTATATATAGTTATGATGTATTTGCATTGTTGGGAGGCAGAAACCACACACCATTATAAAGCAATGATTCTCCAATTAAATACCATCTTTAACTGAAATGCATTTTGTGTGTTTTGGGTCCAGTCTGTCAACAATATTATAGTCCTTGTTCCTATCATTCATGATATAGTGATGACAAAGGAGCAGGGTTTGGCCCCTGGTGAGTTGGTTTGCCTGTGGTGGAAGGTATTGCCTGCTCTGGCTTTCCTGGATTTCTGGCTGGCTTTGTGTGGCTTTTCTTTCCCTGGATTAGGGTGATTTGACAGTCCTCAAATTTATATGTTTTATGTGAGTTATTTCACCTTTAATTCTGAATCTTAGAAAACATAACACCAATGCTCTTTTACTATCACCTGTAAGAAAAGACTCCCAGGTTTTCTTCCTCCTTCTCCTTCAACTACTGTTACCACCATCAGTCCTACTACACCTCCTGGCAGCTATCACTAATCAAGAATCTAAGAAGTGCAAGCACTTTATGAAATGTTTGACATATCTTATCTCACTTCATCTTTGCAAAATATGATTATTATCTCCACTTTACAAATGGGGAAGGTGAGCCTCAGAGAATTTAGATCACTTGTCTATACACATATATAATGATGCATCCAGTATTCAGCTTGAAGCTGTGGGACTCCGGTGCATGTTAACTACAGGTTATTCTGCCTTTCTGTAGCTTTTAACTCTATATCTACTGGTAAGAGTTACGGTTTTCAATGAATTATTTCTCCATGACAAAATTAGGTAGTTCCAAGGAAGGTTCAGAAGAGATTAATGTCATCAGTGACATCACAATGTATTAATTGTATTCATTATTGACTGTGCTCTTGTATCTCATCTTCCTATATGTCTCTCCTTTCATGCTCTCTTACATTGACGGTATACACACCAAGAATGCCATAACTAAAAGTCAAGAGAATATTTTGTTTTAGACCAGGTTTTACACTCATATGACTAGATCAATGGATATAGAATAACAATAGAGATAACAAGAGAAAGCAATACAAGATTCATGAAAATAAGAAAATATCTGGAAAGGTTTTTTTTTTTTTTTTTGCAAGACTTTCTGTTCTTTCCTGTCAGTTCAGTTGCTCAGTCATGTCTGACTCTTTATGACCCTATGGACTGCAGCACATCAGGCCTCCCTGACCATCACCAACTCCCAGAGCCTACTCAAACTCATGTCTATCTAGTCGGTGATGCCATCCAATCATCTCACCCTCTGTAATCCCCTTCTCCTCCCACCTTCAATCTTTCCCAGCATCAGGGGCTTTTTCAAATGAGTCAGCTCTTTGAATCAGGTGGCCAAAGTATTAGAGTTGTAGCTTCAACATCAGTCCTTTGAATAAATATTTAGGACTGATTTCCTTTAGGATGGACTGGTTGGATCTCCTTGCAGTCCAAGGGATTCTCAAGAATCTTCTCCACCACAGTTCAAAAGCATCAATTCTTCAGCACTCAGCTTTCCTTATAGTCCAACTCTCACATCCACACATGACTATTGGAAAAACCATAGCCTTGACTAGATGGACCTTTGTTGGCAAAGTAATGTCTCTGCTTTTTTAATATGCTGTCTAGGTTGGTTATAGCTTTTCTTCTAAGAAGCAAGTGTCTTTTAATTTCATGGTTGCAGTCACCATCTGCAGTGATTTTGGAGCCCAAAAAAATGGTCTCTCACTATTTCCATTGTTTGCCATCTATTTGCGATGAAGTGATGGGACCAGATGCCACGATCTTAGTTTCCTGAATGTTGAGTTTTAAGCCCACTTTTTCATTCCTATCACACCACCTCGAAATAAACTTGCCCTAAGCAGAGAGAGTGTCACTTAGTTTATGTTCTCAAACTGTCATGCTCTCATCTTAAGGTTCTTCTTGAGGTTCAACACAAAAGCTGTCTTGAGCCCTAAATAAGTGCAATCTCTGGTAAGTTGTTCACAGTAACTTCTCCTTATACTTTCCCATGTAATCTAGAAGAGAAGGCTCTTAAACTTTGACATGCGATATTTGGTCACTCTCAAGTGAAGTGAAGTCGCTCAGTCGTGTCCGACTCTTTGCGACCCCATGGACTATGGCCTACCAGGCTCCTCGGGCCATGGGATTTTCCAGGCAAGAGTACTGGAGTGGGTTGCCATTTCCTTCTCCAGGGGATCTTCTGGATCTAGGGATCGAACCCGGATCTCCTGCATTGTAGGCAGACGCTTTACCGTCTGAGCTACCAGGGAAGCCCAGGTCACTCTCAGATGGGCCTTATTTTTGCTTGTCTTCAGAGAGATAAAACATTTTAGCAGACCTTAGCTTAAATAATTGTCAAAGCATTGGCACTGGCACGCAGTGTCATTAACTGTCTTCCAGCGGTTCACTAGGGATAAACTAACTTCTGTGTTGCATGATCCTATTGCTTATGGAGAGACATTATTGAGAGTCTTCATCACTTGTCAAAGATAATTCTAATCTCAAGGAGGTTAGAGGTTTACTGAATAGGTGAATATTCTTACCTACCTCTTTCTCAGCATACTTTAAAGCATACATGGCATAGACCATTCTCTTTGTTTTCCCACATTATCCTGCTTCTGCTTATAGGTTCCCCTATAAAAGAGATTTATACCATGAATTCATCACATTTATTCCAGAGTTTGTGTAAATCTCTTTCTTTTCATATTTTGATCTTGTTCACATTGCTTTCCCTCCCTTGTTAGTATATAGAGCTTATATTCTGTTTTGCAGAACTGAACAAAAAGAGGATACGCTTGTCAATATGACTGGCTAGAAAATCTATGATTAAAAGTTATGTTGCTCATTATCCATAGAAAATCAAAGTGGCAACAATGCTTACTGACCATTTTTGGAAGCAGTTTCTTGCTCATTGCTTTCTGTGATCTCTCTTAAAAACAAAGCTGTAAATTGCTACATTTCACTGAGATGGCAACATACAGAGCAATTTGTGTTTATGCAAAAACATGCCATTACACATTTTTCTTTCAAATTAGCTTCTAAGACTTTCTACCTGAAGGTGTGCCAGCATAGGTAATTATTTTAAGATGCGTTAGCTGATATTTTAGCTAGCACTAAAATATAAAAATCTCCATGTTGATATTGATCAAAAACCTCCATGACATTGATCAAAAGCTCCATGTTCTTGGTTTGACAGATAGCTATCAATGTCATTCATTTTCCCAAATATAACGGTTTGAACATGTGAGCCACAAAATAAATAACATGAATGATTATTTATTTGCCAGTGAAATCAATGAATCGCTTATTAAATGTGCCTAACATGAAGAAAAACATTATGATAATGAAGATGCCTTGGCCAAGTAGACTGAAGCTCTGAGAGCCCTTTAGTCAGTTTCCCAGTAGTTCAGATATGGTTCTAGTTACAGAGATAATATTAAACGAATGAAACAAATTCAGTGACACAGAAACAAAATAGGCTGAAACATAAATAGGTATTTGAGAGGCCAAAGGGTTATTACAAAGCTCATGTAAAATCTGGAAACTCTTTCTTCCTCCCCTCCAAAAAAAGCACTGACCTACTGACAGTGGAGTCTGTCATTATCTTAGAGTGATGAGTGATACTAAATGCCATTGGTATCTTTCATCTGATGCTTGTGTTGCAATTGTGATTTTACCAAACATTGTAAAATGCCTCCAGGGATGGGTTCACTATCTTCCCAGGCAACCCATAACAGAAAAGACAGCACAACAGGATAAAATAGTACAGGAGCCCATAGGTAGAGTAGCTCCAAAGTGAAGTTGCTCAGTCGTATCTGACTCTTTGCGACCCCATGGACTGTAGCCTACCAGGTTCCTCCATCCATGGAATTTTCCAGGCAAGAATACTGCAGTGGATTGCTATTTCCTTCTCCGGGAGATCTTCCCAACCCAGGGATTGAACCTGGGTCTCTGCATTGTAGGCAGATGCTTTACAGTCTGAGCCACCAGGGAAGTCTTGAGTAGCTCCAAAATTGTCCCCAATAGTTACTTTGCAAGGAAATAGTTATGCTCTAAGAAGAAAGGGACTTGTTTATGAGCTATATTTAAAATGATATTTATTAAAAATTTGACACTTTTAATAATATTTTGTGAACAAAGCATTAGTATTCAAGAAAATTTTACTGTACACCATCAGCTCCTTACTTATTGATGAGATAAAAATGAAGCCTAATGACATTGATTTTAAAAGCCAAACCAGGGCTCATCATTGCAAAACATCTGCTTGCCTGTTGTAAGGTGAATGAAAAAGACATTATGTTTATGAATGAACCAAAGGGCATTAGAGCTTTCAGAACTGGGATCAAGAGGGTAGGACAAAACAAGGTAAAAACATGTTCTTTTTAAGTGTACTGTCATGATCTGGGTTGAACTACCAACATTTGAGCCCTGATGTCATTGGCATCAAGAGCTATTTGACACATAATGAGGACAGTTGGGACGGACCTATGGAGGATGAATAGGAATATGAACCAGAGGCAAGTCAGAAACACAGCTTAACTTGGCAAACAGCATACTGCTCATATAATCCATGCTACTTGCCAGGGAGTCCATGAATACTCACACTCACTACAGCAGTTAGCATGCAGTGTTGGATTTAGGACTCTCTTGAGCCTAAAGGTGAACATTTTTAGCCAGGTCACCAAAATTATATTTCTATGAATCCAAACCATAGACACATATTCCACCTTTAGAGAGGTAAATTTTAGTTTAATATGCAGAGTATCTTTCTACTTAACAAAGTTGTTGAAAAACTGAACTGGCTATCTGATAACATGAATTTCTGGTTCCTACATATGTTAAAAAGAAAGAAAGAAAAGATTCAGTGATCACTGTTGATGAAAAGTTTGCAGATGATCTCTGATGGGTCTTTTCATCTCTGAAATTCTAATCATTCATTCATTCATGTAACAAAATTTGATTCTCTGAATATGACACAAAATTACATTCTTATTGTTTCTATTAGTTAATGCAGTATTTTGTAGATGTTATTCACAGGTTTATCATAGCTCGACTCCTCACTTTATTCAGGGTTCTTTATGCATATCAACTTCCTGGAAAAGCCTTCTCTCATGTTCCTATGAAAAATGGCATTCCCACTCCGTCACTCTCTCTGCTCTAACCCTGCTCTAACCCTGCTCTATTTTTATTGAAAAATTTATCACTTCATGATACTCTTATTTTGTCTCTCCATCTACTAGATTGTAAATTACATAGGAATAATGATTTTGACTTTTGTTCACTTCTGACTTCCTATTGCTTGGGATAATATCTATCACATAGCTGATGATCAAAAATACATGTTAAATGATTCAGTGAATGAATGAATGGATTAATGAATGAATGAAAGTAACTGCCTGAATTAACAATCATTTTGAATCCTATGACTGGATTTGTATTCCAAACAGATACTAATTTAATATCATAAATAAGTCAGTGTAATTGTTGCTGTTCAGTCCGTAAGTTGTGTCTGACTCTGTGACCCCATGCACTGCAGCACACCAGGCTCCTCTGTCCTTCACTATCACCCAGAGGTCACTCAAATTCATGTCTATTGAGTCGGTGATAGTATCTAATCATCTTATCCTCTGCCATCCCCTTCTCCTTTTGTCTTCAATTTTTCCCAGCATCAGGGTCTATTGCAATGAATCAGCTCTTCGCATCGGGTGGCCAAAATATTGGAGCTTCAGCTTCAATATTAGTCCTTCCAATGTATACTCAGGGTTGGTTTCCTTCAGGATTGACTGGTTTCATCTCCTTGCTACCCAAGGGACTCTCAAGAATCTTCTCCATCACCACAATTCAAATGCATTAATTCTTTAGCACTCACCCTTCTTTATGTTCCAACTATCACATCTGAACATGACTACTGGTAAAACCATAGATTTGACAATACAAACATTTCTTGGCAAAGTGATGTCTCTGCTTTTTAATATGCTGTCTAGGTTTGTCATAGCTTAACTTCCAAGGAGCAAGCATCTTTTAATTTCATGGCTGCAGTCATCATCTGCAGCCAATATAATATAAAATTTTTTTCATTTCACATTTGAATGTGACTGATTCTCACAAAAATGCTCAACGGATTAAAAATATTTTTAAAAGATTTTTACCATCCCATTAGAATTTAATGTTCCTTTATGCTTTAGAAAAGGATCCCATGGACATAGGAGCCTGGTGGGCTGCAGTCCATGGGATCACTAAGAGTTGGACACGACTGAGCGACTTCACTTTCACTTTTCATTTTCATGCATTGGAGAAGGAAATGGCAACCCACTCCAGTACCCTTGCCTGGAGAATCCCAGGGATGGAGGAGCCTGCATGGGCTGCGGTCTATGGGGTCACACAGAGTTGGACACGACTGAAGCGACTTAGCAGCAGCAGTATGCTTTAGAAAAGTAAATTGAAAAACAAATATTAAAAAAAAAAAAAAAAAACTGGTTAGATTTCCAGGTGTCCCAGTTGAATTTAAGTCACATAAGACCTATATTAGATTTAACAGTGGAGATTTTTGTAAGTAATTTCTACAATGGTGAACTCTCAAATGTATTGCATTTGCCTAAAAGAATTCATGTTATGTGATTGCTGGAGAGGATAGAGATGCTTTTGGAAGTTTTGGCCACAGCAATCAGAGCAGAAAAAGAAATAAAAGGAATCCAAATTGGAAAAGAAGAAGTAAAACTCTCACTATTTGCAGATGACATGATCCTCTACATAGAAAACCCTAAAGCT
>NW_011495035.1:8064998-8105272 GCF_000754665.1 Bison bison bison | reverse complement strand
CCAGGTGTCCCAGTTGAATTTAAGTCACATAAGACCTATATTAGATTTAACAGTGGAGATTTTTGTAAGTAATTTCTACAATGGTGAACTCTCAAATGTATTGCATTTGCCTAAAAGAATTCATGTTATGTGATTGCTGGAGAGGATAGAGATGCTTAAAAAAAGGATGTTTTGATGCTTTACCATACACTGGAGATTTTTGTAATTCATCACAATTGTATGTTCTTACTAACACTTTTAAATAAATGGGATCTATGTTATATTTTCCTGACCGTTGCTCCTTCATGGTTTATAGACCCATATGAGTATTTAATGCTGAACACTAATATTTAAAAACAAACATGATTTTCTGTTTACATGGCAAGTATTCTTGCTAGTTATGATCTGCTATTTATTTTAGGTACTGCATTGTGAAAACCACACGTAGCCAATGGAGCTTTCTTATTATGGTTATATCAATTCAGCAATGTAGCTTATATAGAAAGTGGCAAAATATGTATCATTGTGACTTTGCCTATGCATAGCAATAAATTGCATCCATACATAATGGAGCTTTGGACATTTTTAGAAGGAATTTTGTGATTACATGCTAGAAAACTAAATATAAATCAGTAAACTCAAAAATATTTTATTTTTTAAGCTGCACTGTAGCTTAATCTTTTGCCTCAAATGAGAAAAATAATATCTTTCAAATTAACTTCAGTTTTAAAAGCAGTATTTGCAAGAACAAAGAATATTCAGGTAGTTCTTGCTTGCCTTTTATGAAAGCAGGGCAGTGCAGTGTTGTAGATAAAGCACTGGCTGATAGGAATCTTAGATTGAAATAACTTTTCAGCCAATATTTATCTTTGTAACACAGAGTGAACTGTTATTAATGGAATTACACTTGATTCTATGTAGGTCCAGAATGCTATGCAAATAGCAATTCATAGTGTCAATTATTATCCTTAGAAAGTAACATAGAACTTACGTCCCTGAAGTGTCTAAGAAATCACTAGAATGATACGAGAAATTAGAAGACTCAGCTTTAATGAAATAGCAGAAAGTCAAACCAATGCCCTCAGATAATGTTAGAGTTCAGGGGTTCCAGAGATCCCTGTATCTCATTTCATCATTTTGGATACGAGGAAACTGAGCCCCAAGGAAGTTAAATGGCATAAACTCATACAGCTAAGCACTAAGACAACAGTAATAAACATATGGAAAATTAAATCTTCAACAAACATTTGAATACTCTTTTTTTCTTTTTCCTTTCTCCCTGCCCTCCTTCATTCTGTCCTTTCTCTCTTTCTTTTACAACACATTTTCATTCTCTTTTTTATGGTTAGATAATTTGTTATTTATCCAATTTTTTTTATTACATAAATACACACAGTAGTAAATTTAGAAAATCTAGGGACTCAAAAAAATTGTATAATGTTATCACTCAGAAAGTGTCAGCTGTTTTCTGTAACAGGCCTGTTTAATAAAGAATAATTAAAGCTGTCTTTTATCAGTCACAATATTAAAACTTCAGAATGCAAAAGAAAAACTGCAAAGGACCATTCTCATGGTGAAAATATTCAGTCCTTGCTTATCTCACTATAAGAAAACTTTTGTCAGTGCAGCATTTTGACTTTGTAGAAAAATAAAGACCAAGGACTTGACTTTCCTATTTCATTAATTGAAAACTGGCTGGGAACACTCAGTTTTGGGTCTGCCTGATTCATATCAGTTGGCATGAGCAACAGGATACATTTAAAAAAAAATTCATCAACTTACTTTAGTTTCCATAAAATTAGTGTGTAAAATATGGCAGTTCCTTTGAATATAGACCAGGCTGAAATGGAGTATTTGAGGCTTTTTTTTGTTGTTGTTATTAAATCAACAAAACTGCTCTCTTATTTTCTTAAAAAAATTTTTTTGAGGGATGGGATATTGTTTTAGGAATAGAGCTTGAATTAATTTATTTACTAACACACAGATACAGCCTGTGTTTCATTGGTTGAGGACCCTATTCAATCCACAGTAAAGTCTTATGTCACATGCAAGCATGAAGACATTTGGATATTAATAAAGATCCATTTCTTTCCTAAATAACAATAGATAGGAAACGAGCAATTGGACAGGGCCATATGTATGCAGATAAGTTCCTTATTAGAACCAAATTTACCAATGGTGGTATTGTCAGTTAAGACACTATGACACATAGACAATGAAATCATATATAAAGTCTTCTCACTTTACAAAATAAACAATAGAACAACTGTAATAGATTTATATACTGTAATTTTCATTCTATTAGTTAGAAGATATATCCAAAATTGGGGCTGTCAATCAGAGAAAATGAATGCATGTTTTATATTCATAGTATTAATTTGAGCAGGGAAAAAATCATTGTTTGTACTTAGATTTTACAGCGCTATACACATTTTAGTTTACACAAAAATAAATTTATATGTTTGCTCTTATAATTAGAGCATCTCAGTTAACATAAGAAAACAGGTTAATATGAAGACCTGTGAAATAATAAAAGTGTCTTTCATGTCATTTAAATTCGTTTTATTGATTGCATCACTTTTCAATACTGTCTATTGACTCATATTTACTTTTTATTTTGTAAGACTCTGTATTTGTTCATGGGCATGTCTGGGTCAGTTTCTTGTGGGGTCACTGCTCCTTTCTCCTGGGTCCTGGTGCACACAAGGTTTTGTTTGTGTCCTCCAAGAGTCTATTTCCTCAGTCCTGTGTAAGTTCTGGTGGTTCTATGGTGGGGTAAATGACAACCTCCTCCAAGAGGGCTTATGCCATACCCAGGCCTGCTGTAGCCAGGGCCCCCGCATCAGGCCACTGATGACCTGTACCTCCACAGGAGACAGTCAGACACAGTTCTGGCTCAGTCTCTGTGGGCTGGGCATGCGTTTCGTGCCCTTTCCAGGTCTGAGCAGCTCAGATGACCAGGTGCTTGGCGAGCACACTGTCCCAGGAGGGCCGTGTGTCTTAGTCACCTCCCCGGTCCTGGCCACTTGGTTTCCCAGGCGCGATGCTAGAGCACTGTCTCAGGTGTGCCATATGTCTCCTCAGGAGACCTGATCTCAGGCTGTGACTCTCCTGGTAGATGTCACCCATCCAGGATCTCAGGAAGACGTCATTAGCAGCTGGGAGCCTGCTCACAGTTTTGTGGAAGATGCCATCTCTGGGGCTGATTGTAGCAGCCCATTGTCTTCCAGCTCTGGCCATCTCAAGCCTGCCTCTCTGCCTCCAGGAGGGGAGGGGCCGGTACGCAGCCAGCTAGCTCTCCTTTGGTATTCACTCAATCCTTTGTTCTGTGTGAGTCTGCCAGGCTGAGCATTAGGTTGTTAGGTTAGAGCCTTTGTCGGCAAGTTCCCTTTTCCACAGTTGCCTTTAGGTCTGTATTCTGTAGGGTTTTTTTTTTTTTTTCTGGTTATTTTATGTTGCCTTCTGCAATTCCAAAACTCCCCACAGACCCGCCTATGGGAGGGTTTCCTACTGTGTGGAAAATTCTCCTCCTTTACGACTCCCTCCCTAGGAAAGGTCTCCCTAAGGCTTTGACTACGCCAAAGCATTTGACTGCGTGGATCACAACAAACTGGAAAATTCTTGAAAAGAAGGGAATACCAGACCACCTTACCTACCTCCTAAGAAATCTGTATGCAGGTCAAGAAGCAACAGTTAGAACTGGACATGGAACAACAGACTGGTTCCAAATCCAGAAACGAGTATGTCAAGGGTGACAATATACAGCCTTTTAAAACTTATATGCAGAGTACATCATGAGAAATGCTGGGCTGGATGAAACACAAGCTGGAATCAAGACTGCCGGGAGAAATATCAGCAACCTCAGATATGCAGATGACACCACCCTTATGGAAGAAAGTGAAGAAGAAAGTAAGAGCTTCTTGATGAAAGTGAAAGAGGAGCATGAAAAAATTGGCTTAAAGCTCAACATTCAGAAAACTAAGATCGTGGCATCTGGTCCCATCACTTCATGGCAAATTGATGGGGAAACAGTGGAAACAGTGGCTGACTTTATTTTTTGGGCTCCAAAATCACTGCTGATGGTGATTGCAGCCATGAAAGTAAAAGACGCTTACTCTTTGGAAATAAAATTATGACCAACCTAGACAGCATATTAAAAAGCAGATGCATAACTTTGTCAACAAAGATCCATCTAGTCAAGGCTATGGTTTTTCCAGTAGTCATGTATGAATGTGAAAGTTGGACTATAAAGAAAGCTGAGCACAGAAGAAATGATGCTTTTGAACTGTGGTGTTGGAGAAGACTCTTGAGAGTCCCTTGGACTGCAAGGAGATCCAACCAGTCCATTCTAAAGGAGATCAGTCCTGGGTGTTCATTGGAAGGACTGATGTTGAAGCTGAAACTCCAGTACTTTGACCACCTGATGAGAAGAGCTGACTCACTTGAAAAGGCCCTGATGCTGGGAAAGATTGAGGGCAGGAGGAGAAGGGGACGACAGAGCATGAGATGGTTGGATGGCATCACCAATTCAATGGACATAGGTTTGGGTAGATTCCGGCAGTTGGCGATGGACACGGAGGCCTGGCATGCTGCAGTTCATGGGGTTGCAAAGAGTCGGACACGACTGAGTGACTGAACTGAACTGAAAGAGCCTTTTGATGAAAGTGAAAGAGGAGCGTGAAAAAGTTGGCTTAAAACTCAACATTCAGAAAACTAAGATCATGACATCCAGTCCCATCACTTCATGGCAAATAGATGGGGAAACAGTGGAAACAATGACAGACTTTATTTTTTTGGGTTCTAAAAATCACTGCAGATGGTGATTACAGCCGTGGAATTAAAAGACACTCATCCCTTGGAAGAAAAGCTATGACCAACCTAGACAGCATATTAAATAGCAGACACATTTTTTAGCCAACAAATGTCCATAGTCAAAGCTATGGTTTTCCCATTAGTCATGTATGGATGTGGGAGTTGGACTATAAAGAAAGCTGAACACTGAAGAATTGATGCTTTTGAACTGTGGTGTTGGAGAAGACACTTGAGAGTCCCTTGGACTGCAAGGAGATGCAACCAGTCCATCCGAAACGAATAAATCCTGAATATTCATTGGAAAGACTGATGCTGAAGCCGAAACTCCAATATTTTGGACACCTGATGCAAAGAACCTCATTGGAAAAGACCCTGATGCTAGGAAAGATTGAAGGAAGGAGGAGAAGGGGACAACAGAAGAGGAGATGGTTGCATGGCACCACCGACCTGATGGACATGAGTTTGAATAGGCTCCGGGAGTTGGTGATGGACAGGGAGGCCTGGAGTGCTTCAGTCCATGGCATTGCAAAGAGTTAAACACGACTGAGTGACTAAAGTGAACTGAACTTTATTTGTTCAGGGGCTTCCCTAGGTATTTGTTCAGACTCTATAAAACTATACTTAACTACTAACCCAAGAAGGTCACCTCATATCTCTGAGGAACAATGGACTGAGGATTTTGTTAACAAAATGTGGTACCCCCCTCACACACACACACACACAGATGAAAATCTGTGTTATTAAATCTGTTATTGAATCAAAGACATGGAGCTGTTCATGAGTTCTTATTGACTTTCTCCAAAAAATTCCATTTTCTGTGTATTTTAAATTCTTCAACATGGCTAAAACACTTCATGTATTTTCTATGTATTTGATTTTCAGATTCTTCTGATAATCAGCTTGAGTACCATTTCAAGGATGTCCTAAATACAAAATATACCAGGTGGTAAATAATACAGTTTATGTGTTAAGTATTAGCTAGCACAGACTTCAGTAACTTCATAAACGTGATGAATAATCACAAGTTTGAGGAAATATAAAGTCTAATAATATAAGAAATCTGAATTATGATGAAATCAATTTTATCATATTCTAACCTTCAGATTTTTTATTTCTCTTTTGTTATTGATAATTTTGATTTCTCTTTTTACTAATTTGGAATTTTAAAGAATTATTATCTACAAACATGAAAAGTATAAATGATTTATTAAAGGTCGAGTTATATTAACTGAATCATATGAAATTGCTAAAATTTGACTATTTTGGACTTATAAAATGAGAATTTCATATGGTTCCACCTAATACATCATAAACCAAGCTACAGGGAAACACGGTGGGATAAGACATGGAATAGTATTTCAAAGGCACATGGATTCAATGCCCTGGATATGAATTTCAGTTCCAGACTTAATAAGGATTTGTTCTGAGGCCTAAATCTCCTCGAGTTTGGAATCCTCAACTGAAAAATGAAGAGATGCCTTCAATACATGCTTCTTCACAGTCATAATCATAAACTTTCATGAACTTTAATGACTGTAGCAGTTGTGTTAATCATGCTGTGAACTGACACAAGAGTCTGCCCTACTTGACAGTCTCACGTGTCACTTTATAATAGTGCTGTCTACAACCCTTCCTCGTGCAGTTTAGTTCCTTCTGGTCCCAGAGAATCTTAGAGATGACAGAGATCACTCTGTTTTTCAGAATTAAAAGGGGGTATTGGTTTCATTACAACTAGGAAAAACCATAAGCGAAGACACAGGAGAGATGTGACATCCAAACTTATTCCAAAAGAATAAACTCAATAAGATTTTCAAAATAATGAAGTTTCCCATAGCTCTCCAAATCTCTTGATCTGTGCAACCCAACTCAGGCCATTCTCTTGAGTAGAGAGTGAAAAAATTGGGGAAGCAAGGTTTTAAAGAGAGACTAATTGAGAGTCCCTTGGACTGCAAGGAGATCCAACCAGTCCATTCTGAAGGAGATCAGCCCTGGGATTTCTTTGGAAGGAATGATGCTAAAGCTGAAACTCCAGTACTTTGGCCACCTCATGCGAAGAGTTGACTCATTGGAAAAGACTCTGATGCTGGGAGGGACTGGGGGCAGGAGGAGAAGAGGACGACAGAGGATGAGATGGCTGGATGGCATCACTGACTCGATGGATGTGAGTCTGAACTCCGGGAGTTGGTGATGGACAGGGAGGCCTGGCGTGCTGCGATTCATGGGGTTGCAAAGAGTCGGACACAACTGAGCGACTGAACTGAATTGAACTGAACTGAATTAGATTTGAAGAAACTTGTGGTAAAAACATGGATGATCAAAGGAGATTCTGATGAAGAGTCTGAAGGAAGTGAGGTGCATGATAGAGAAAGTTCGTATCATCTTAGAGAACACATATATTGTCATGAACAGAATGTTAACAGATTGTTGGTAATGACAGCTAAGAAAGAAATGAGGAACACATTACTGGAGTAAGGTCAATTCTTTTTGTGTATTGACATAAAATTTCCTTGAATTGTATTCTACAATTGTATAGAAAGTAGAACTTCTATACAATCAGCGTGCCAAAATCATAATTCCCAAAGTAGACATTTAGTTTGGGATCCTAATTATTTAAAGACATCATATAATGACCCCATCTTTATGTGAGTGAATACATTTCCTGCCCATACCTTGGTCTGTAAGCTTCCTACAGACAGCTGTATTGCTTAACCACATTAAAACTTTTCTTAGCTACTCATGTCTTTTAGATGTGCTAGTGTGTACTCAGTCACTCAGTTATGTCTGACTCTTTGTGACTCGACGGACTGTAGCCTGCCAGGCTCCTGTGTCCATGAAAATTTCCAGGCAAGAATACTGGAGCGGGTTGCTGTTTCCTACTCTAGGGGAATTCCCAACCCAGGGATTGAATCCTAGTCTCCTCTATCTTCTTCTTTGGCAGGAGGATTCTTTACTACTGCACCACCTTTTGGCACACACTAAATAAGATACGTTAGTTCAAGGTGGAAGTCCTCATCCACCTGCATTGCTTTACAGTACCATGTTTTCAGATAAAAAGAACTCTAACTATGTTTTTCTACATAATGTTATTTCAGTTGATCATGCAATCAATACCTCATACTGTGTGGCAGTTTCTGACCTAGAGTGTATTATCGTGTTAATCAATCAACTTGTAGAGATACTCAACGTAAATTCCCATCCTTGACAGTCACAAAGCTAAGAAGGCTGGAAGAAGGAAGCAGCATTCTAGATATCAAATCAAATGTGTATAGGAAACAGTTTTAGAGGTCACTAGAAAAAGAATGTTACATGACAGTTCTATGACTTGGCCAATATTTTGAAAAATATATTTCCTCCTGTGCCAAATTTAGCTTAATGTGGCTAATTTAGTGTGCACAGGAAATATAAATGACTAGTAAATTAAGGTGATAAAAGAACCTTTATTGGTTCCAGAATTTTATGATATTGCGTGGGGTTGCTCTAGAGTTTTACATTTTCAATTGTCAGTTTTGTATATTACCTGGCATTAGAAATTAGTTAATAAAAATACAGAGATGCATTTGGAAAATTCAGCAGTGGCCACAGGACTTGAAAAGGTCAGTTTTCATTCCAATCTCAAAGAAAGGCAATGCCAAAGAATGTTCAAACTACTGCACAATTGCACTCATCTCACACTCCAGCAAAGCAATGCTCAAAATTCTCCAAGCCAGGCTTCAGCAATATGTGAACCGAGAACTTCCAGATGTTCAAACTGAATTTAGAAAAGGCAGATGACTCAGATCAAATTGCCAACATCTGCTGCATCATTGAAAAAGCAAGAGAATTCCAGAAAAATATCTACTTCTGATTTATTGACTATGCCAAAGCCTTTGACTGTGTGGATCACAAAAAACTGTGGAAAATTCTTAAAGATGGGAATACCAGACCACCTGAACTACCTCCTCACAAATCTGTATGCAGGTCAAGAAGCAACAGTTAGAACTGGACATGAAACAATGACTGGTTTCGAATCGGGAAAGGAGTAAATCAAGGATCTATATTGTCAATCTGCTTATTTAACTTGTATACAGTGAGTGAAATGAAGTCACTCAGTCATGTCTGACTCTTTGTGACCCCATGGACTGTAGCCTACCAGGTTTCTCCTTCCATCGGATTTTCCAGGCAAGGTTACTGGAGTGGGTTGCCATTTCCTTCTTCAGAGATCTTCCTGACCCAGAGGTTGAACCTGGGTCTCCCACATTGTAGGCACCAGGGAAGTCTGGTGTATACAGAATAATCATGCGAAATGCCAGGCTGGATGAAACACAAACTGGATAAAGATTGTGGGGAGAAATATCAATAACCTCAGATATGCAGATCACACTACCCTTAGGGAAGAAAGTGAAGAAGAACTAAAGAGCCTCTTGATGAAAGTGAAAGAGGAGAGTGAAAAAGCTCTTAAATGTTTTAAATTCAGAAAAGCTTTCTGAATGTTGACTTAAAGCTCAACATTCAGAAAACTAAGATCATGACATCCAGTCCCATCACTTCATGGCAAATAGATGGGGAAACAATGGAAACAGTAAGAGCCCTAATATTTTTGGGCTCCAAAATCACTGTAGATGGTGACTGCAGCCATGAAAGTAAAAGACACTCACACCTTGGAAGAAAAGCTATGACCAACCTAGACAGCATATTAAAAAGCAGACACATTACTTTGCCAACAAAGTTCTGTCTTGTCCAAGCTACAGTTTTTCCAGGAGTCATTTATGGATGTGAGCGTTGGATTATAAAGAAACCTGAGTGCTGAATAATTCATGCTTTTGAACTGTGGTGTTGGAGAAGACTGTTGAGAGTCCCTTGGACTGCAAGGAGATCTAACCAGTTCATCCTAAAGGAAATCAGTCCTGAATATTCACTGGAAGGACTGATGCTGAAGCTGGAGCTCCAATACTTTGGCCACCTGATGTGAAGAACTGACTCATTGGAAAAGACCCCGATGCTGGGAAAGATTGAAGGAAGGAGAAGAAGGGGACGACAGAGAATGAGATGGTTGGATAGCATCACTGACTCATGAGTTTGAGCAAGCTCCGGGAGTTGGTGATTGGCAGGGAAGCTCAGTGTGCTGCAGTCCCTGGGGTTGCAAAGAGTGGGACACAACTGAGCACCTGAACTGAACTGACTGAATGGAGATGCCTATGCTTGCCATTTAAAATTTTGATGGAACAGTAATAAGTTAAAAAAATTTTTAAATAAAGACTTATTTGCTTGTTACATTTATTTATTTTAAAGGAATTTCAATCAACCCGCTCTAAGACAACTCCATTAGGTTACAGTTTAATTAGAAAGAGTAAGATAGCATATAATTACCAAAGAGTAAGCAGAGATCAGCTTGAAGGTTACTGAGAAGCCTGTTTTTCTTACTAGTTGAACAGAGAACTCTTTTACCAACAAGGATGAAGAACTGAAGTTTCATTGGGCTATAATTTGCAGCAAGGGGACATTGAGTGATCAAAAAATAATGATAGACTGAAGCTTTGGGATGGTGATTATGGATATGCTATTTAAATTTTAAAAAAACAAAAATTCCTTTAATTTCAGATACTTTGAAGTTCAAGAGAAATCATAATCATCATCTCTGCAAGATTAGTTTTCTTCTCATTAAAAAAAAAAAAAAAAGATTGTCTCTTCATTTTTTCTCCTCCATCCCCACACCGGTAACTACTATAAAGTGTTTAATACATGACCTGAGAACTGTATGCTTTCTTAAAAAAAGACATATAGAACAGTTTAGTTTTCTTGTGCAGGCTTAATTCACATGAAGAATATTGAGCTAGCTTTCTATTTTTTTCCATTAAACATTGTCATTTTTACTTATTTATTTTTGCTATATATAATTCTCATTCATTATTTCTGCAGCATCATTGAAAAAAAAATCCAATGTATTTATTTTATTTATCACCTTTGCAGATTATCTCACTGCTTTCTATTCCCTTGTTCTGCAAATACAATGCTGCAAAGAAAATTCTGTATGTACTCTACACCTAAGTTTTTCTTTGGGCTGGCTGGATGCAGGATGGAGAGTAATACCAAGATGATACTGGGTTAATACATACTTGATTTCATTAATTTCTGATGGATTGCTCTCTAGAAAGGCTATATCAGTTTATGTCTACCAAAAGCCCCCAAAAGTTCCATTTTTCAACCATCACTGGCAGTTGAAATGATCTCACTTTCCAATTTTTGTCAATGTGATGTTATAAAGTAATATCTCAAGGTTGTTTTAATACTTATTTTTTCCTGATTACTAGAAACGTGGAATATTTTTATTATATAGTTTCCTCCTTAGTTTTATTTTTATACCTTAAAAAAATCAAGTTTGATGTGTTTGTTGTTGGAGGTTTGAAGACATGGTTTATGTGTTCCACATAAGTAATACCTTTTTTGGCTTTAGACATTAAAAATATTCTTCTGGAGTTTTAATACTATCCATGATGTCTTACATAGAAAAATAATCTGTAGTTTTGATCTGAACAAATTCATAAATTTTTCACTTTACTATTTGCTCTTCTTTAAAATAATTTTTAAAGTTTTTATTCCTCTTCTTTTTTAAAACAATTTCTTCATTTGGCTTCCATGACTTTACTTCTTTTGGGCTCATTTTCCATGACTCCGGCTAATCATCAGACTCCTCCTATCTTTCTTCTTAATCTCTACAGTTCTATTTCTTAGCGTGTACCAGAGCTCCATCTTCAGCCTTTTATTTCCTATTACCACTGCAATGAGTGGCAATAGGAAATAAAATTCCAATCTCCAGGCTCCAGTTAATGTCTACATGTTCAAGAACCCTAGATTTCTACCTTCAACCAAGACTCCTCCTCTAACTCTAGACTAGTACCATCTAAGTCCTCAGTGAATCATGAAACAGGCAGAATTCCCCTGGAGAAACAGAACTAGTAGGAGTTAGATATTAAAAAAATTGTGGCCATCATTTAACTTAAGTAATGGTGGACTCTTCTTAGAAAATCAGAAATCTGTAGGGTAGGCTGTCAGGAAGGGCAGGTAGGAACTCTCAGGCAAAGGCTGAAGCTGTTATCCACAGCAGCAATTTCCTCTTCTTGATGGAAGCCTCAGCTTTCTTTCTTAACTGACTGAATGAGGCCCACACAATTATATAGGATAATCTCCCTTACATGAAGTCAAATGATTTTGCACTTTAGTCATACCTACAAAATACCTTCTTGAGAGTCCCTTGGACTGCAAGGAGATCCAACCAGTCCATCCTAAAGGAGATCAGTCCTGGGTGTTCATTGGAAAGACTGTTGCTGAAGCTGAAACTCCAGTATTTTGGCTACCTCATGAGAAGAGTTGACTCATTGGAAAAGACTCTGATGCTGGGAGGGATTGGGGGCAGGAGGAGAAGGGGACGACAGAGGATGAGATGGCTGGATGGCATCACTGACTCAATGGACATGAGTCTGAGTGAACTCCGGGAGTTGGTGATGGACAGGGAGGCCTGGCGTGCTGCGATTCATGGGGTTGCAAAGAGTCAGACACAACTAAGCGACTGAACTGACTTACTGACTGACTGACAAAATACCTGCACAGGAAAACTGACATTTATATTTGATTGATTAACTGGAGAGGCTAGTAAACTGGCTACATAAAGCCACCGTAGTCATTAACTACAGCTCAAATCAACATCTTCCTTTTCCCTCAGCTCTCAAGGCATCTCCTACTCCATTCATGCCAACTCCATTTTACCAGAAACAGTAGAATAGCCATCAACCATTTTGTTCTCTTATACTTTTTAACTAGTGCACTGACAAAACTTTTTAGTTCTATCTTCAGTTTAATCTACAATATGACCAGTTCCCACCAGCACTAGAGAAATATAGTCCAAGTCTCTATCACCTATTTCCAGATTAACTGCAACAGCCTCTCAGCAGGTCTCTGTGCCTTTAGCCTCTGTTGTATAGTTTCTTGTCCCTATAGCATGATTTCCTATCACAGGAAAAAAAAATAAGTAAGAAAATAAATATTTGTTCAGTGAATGACTGGACATCTGCAGGGAGCCGGCGGGAGGACCTCCTCCCGTGGCAAAGGTCATGAGGAAGGAGGCTCGACATACGCAAAGGCAGGATCGAGCCTCAGGAGTCCCCCTGGAAATTCTTGAGCATCTACCCCCATAACCAGAGTCTGCCTACTTTACTATTTTGTGCTCTCACCTACACCTCTGATTTTACGGGGGCTGTTCCCCACCACCTCTTTCGGAGAAGGAGTTAACTTAGAGCTCCAGTTAATAATAATTCCTGGGTGTGACAGGAGTGTTTCAACCTACAAACTCCTCCGAAGGTTCTCTAGCCTGCCTGACAGGCTTGTCCGGCCACATGTGATTGCTCACAGCTTCCCAGTCGTGAGAGGCATGAGATGCTTTAAACCTTCTAAAAACAGGTTCTTTAGAGAAGTTAGAAAACTATTAGTATAAGTATAATGGGCTGATTAGAAATTGTATTGGTGAAGGGTTTTTAATTTGTTGAGCCAATGTTTACTGCTAAGTCTCCACATCCCCTGCCCTTATACACATTAATGAATATATAGAAGAAATAAGTATTAACCTTTGATATAAATCACGTTAGACCTTAGGCTAAGTAAATTCTTTCCTTAACTAAAATCCACTACACCCTCACCCTATAGGAATGTAACTTTATTTGGGTGGCGTCTGTTTTAAGAATAATCACCTCTGGAGAAATAAGTGTTGACTGACTGCTGTCACAAGGAGAGGGTCATAAATTGTCAGCAAGCCCCCCTGGCCAGAAGATGATGTAACACCCCTAAAACCTCTGTATACATTTGTATGAAGCACCCGACTTTAATAAAAGTCAGGACTGCTGTCCCCGCGTGACTTTTGTATAACATCTCAGTGTATAAAAACAGACTCTGGAAAATAAAGAATTGGGATTAGTTCCTTGAAAGACTGGTCTCCCCATGTCTCTCTCTCTCAAACGCTGGCTGAGTCTCCATCTGGAGCGCAGAGCCTGCCATGCTTACTAACTTTGCCTGGGCTTCTAGGATCCAATTGGGGAGGCCTCAGTGTCTCCTCTCCTTCAGGAGAATGGAAGGACGCCTGCAGCCTACGTAAGTGGTGCAAGCTTCTTGTCTTGAAGTTTTATTGGTTTCCCGCGTAAACCAAGCTACTCAGCCTCTTTTCTCCACTGAATTTTCCTGCTGAGCTATCCTCATTCTATTACTCTTTATATCTCTAATTAATATTTAAATAAGTCACCAATGCCGTCCCCGCTTTGAATACCCTGGATCAGCCAGGGCTGGACCTCGGCAGATGTCTTTTTATTTTCTTTTGTAAATTTTTTTAACTGGGCAAAGAAATTAACTTACATGTGCAATATCTGTCCTGCATTGTAGATATTTAAATTAATAAGAAGTATAATACCTAGTATTTACTCATCGTTTACTCCATGCACTGGCAATTTAAAAAACTTCAGGTATTTCCATGTGTGTGCTCAGTCACTCAGAGATGTCTGATTCTCTGTGATCCCATGGACTGTAGCCTGCCAGGGTCCACTGGCTATGGGATTTTGAGGCAAGAATACTAGAGTGGGTTGCCATTTCCTTCTCCAGAGGTTTTTTTCTGACCCAGTGATCAAATCTGTGTTTCCTGCATTGGCAGGTAAATTCTTTATCACTGAGCCACCTCGGACAAGGCTAGGTATTTTCATAGACTTATAATATTGAAACATATTTTCATTATCACCAATTTTCACTGAAGAAAACTGATACACAGAGAGACAAGCATCTTGCCCAGATTCACAGCTTATAAATGATGGAAATTGTATTTGGACCCAGGTACTCAGATTTTGGTGGCTGTACTAAAATTTATTTACTATTGAAAACGACCACAATCCTTATTTAAGGGATTAAGAGGTCAAGATAGCAGAAGATGAGGAACATTAGAAATGGCCCAGAACTTCCAGCACAGTTATAGTTGCAACAGCACACATATTTACCTCTTGAAAATGTGAGAAATTTGCTAAGACACACATAACTATGCAAGATTATGTGGAAATAATTTGCAGTAAAAATGACCAAAGAAACATCAGTAGGCTGTATAAATTGCTTGAAACATCTTATAAAGAACATTTTAACACTGCTTGAATATCTTCAGTATTAGAAACTTTCTGGGAAATCAATGCATATAAAATGAAGGAGCTACATCAGTCCATAAACATAGGATTTCAGGAGTTTTTCTTTTTATTTATTTTTTTGCTAATTTTAATTTTTATTTCTGATTGTAGCCCTTTATTTAAACTGGCATAGAGTAACACTTTAAAAAACCTATATTGCTTAAGACTATGTGATGAATTTTATATAAATTATTACACAAAAATTACACAACTAGATTGGAAATCATTCATCAAACATTTGCTTAAAGGTTACAAAGTTATAAGCTTTCTGCAAGTGGTGAGGATATAAAAATGCTTCCATATTTAAATAATATAATCCATTGAAAATAGTGATATTGAGAATAAGAATTATCAAAATATAGCAGCAGCAGCCAAAATTATATTCAGAGAACTACTCATGGATTTAACATTTTCTTCTTTGAGTAATGAAAAATGAAGAATTCAGCTCAAGAAGCAAGTAAAACAGTAAAAAAAAAAAAAAAAAAGAAAAAAAAAAAAAAAGAAGAAGAAAGTGATGGAGATACAGCCAAAACCCACTGTATTTTATGGAAAATAAAAAAAGAATTGTTAATCTAAAAGATGGTTTTGGGGAGTGAGAGGATCTGACACCACGTGAATATAAGTAGTAGAAAAAGATGATCTCCAGGCAAAACTAATCATGGATAAAACAAAAAAATACCCCAGATAAATCAAGGTTGATGAATGTAAAAGGAATATATAGGAAGAAGTTTAAAATATAAATGAATACAAGCAAATATATGTTGACATTTGGTAACCTCATTTTAAAAATATGACGTTTTAGTTTTTCAGAGTTACTTTGTTTTACTTCTAAATAACTTTACCTATAAATTTTCTTTAAAATTTTATAAAATATTTCTTTAACAGTTTTACACATATTAAATTAAAAAAGTAAGAAAAAGATGAATTCTTGTACTTTGAGGTAAGACCAAAACAAAATTGATTTGTTTGGATTTAGTTTCTAGATACAGGTTGAAATCCAGAGAACTTTGGGGTTCTTGTTAGTAACTACAGTGTCTTTCTTTTTTCCTTTTAAACAGACCTTACTTTTAAATATCTTTATGTTCACAGAAAAATTTGGCAGAAATTATGGAGCGTTCCCACATACTCCTGCCCTTACACAGGCATTCTCTCCCCCACTACCAACCCCCCCACCAGGGTTGTACATTGCTCCAGCTGCGGAACATATGTTGACTCATCACAATAGTCCGAAGTCCACAGTTTATCATAGGATTCACTCTTAGTTTTGTACATTCTGTGAGCTTTGACAAATGTATAATGACAGGTATCTACCCTGATGGTATCATACAACACAGTTTCCTCACCCTAAAAGTCCCCTGTTTTCTGATTATTCATTCCTTCTCACCCTCTAACCCATGTCAACCACTGACATTTTTACTAATCAGGGAAAAAGAATACCTTTTCTAGAATATCATATAGTTAGAAGTAACAGAATGTGAACTTTTCAGGTCGGCTTCTTTTACTCAATAATATACACTTAACAAGATTTCTCTATGTCTTATCACATCTTGATAGTGAATTTCTTTTTAGCACTGAATAATATTCCATTGTCTAGATATACCACATTTTATTTATCTATTTACATACTAAAAGACATATGTGTTGCTTTCAAGTTCTGTCAATTGTGAGTAAAACTTCCATAAATATTTGTGTCCAGGTTTTATGTGGACAAATATTTTCAACTAATTTGAGGAAATACTCTTTGAGTAAAAGGAACTCAATTATGCAGCGCTTTTTAAGAAATTTAACTGCAGACAATTTTAGATTATACCTGTTTTCTCTAGTTAATTATAAATGCCAAAGCTGTCTATAATATTATATCAAGTCCTCTTACTTTTTTGTGTTACTTGCTTTGGTATTTGATATTAAACTGTAATAATGAGAGTTTATTTATTTTAAGGTAATGGGGCATTTTTCATCTAACAACAAAAAAAAGCTTCATACATAAATTGTGCTTACGTCAATTCACCTTTGATTTCAGGAAACTAGACTGAGGATCACAAAGAAAGAAACCGTTGATTTCATTAGTTGTCTGTAGGGGATTATGGAATACTTTTCCTTAGAGATCTTTAATAATGAATTTTTTTTTTTCCTGAGTATATTAGCCTTAGAATGCTTGATTTTGGTCTGAATATTGTAGAAAAGCAGCTATAATATTTCACAGTACACTCATTTCACAATAGGTTTGTAAAAAATATAGGAGTTTAAATATCAAAGAAAGTTCTGAGTGACCTTTTTTATACTCTACTAATACAACTCTGAGAAATACTTTGAACTTCAGAGTCAGTCAAGGTTCACTTTATCATAGGGCATGACTTTAGTTGATAGGATGGATTAGTCTAAGGAATTATGAGGATATTACATGGGGGTATTGTTTTGGAGTCTTTTCTTTTTCTGGAGGGTCCATATCACTATAGAGGATACAGCCTGACCAGGGATGTACTGACTTAATACCATGTACCTGTTGTTACATGGTCTACTGTATACTATCAGGATCTACTGACAGAGAGTATAAGGTGACGAGAAACTCATCATAGGTCTTGTTTAGACACAGCCAAGAGAATGACATGGAGGAAGGAGATATGGTAAAAATCTGTCGTTGCCTCTAGGTGGAAACATAGCTCCTCACTGAAGAAAAAGTGACATTTTTCCAAGTAACAATTATCTGCACAGCTATGTGTCTTAATGACTAAATTGAGTGTAAAAATGGCATAGAGATTCATCAGGGAGTATATGCATAGTTAATTATGCCCGAAATAATAAATGTATGATTTCCACAGGATAAGGTAAACAGCCAATTAAACTAAGATAGGATATACCCTTTCTCTACTCATTAGTCAAAGCATAAAACATTTTAGCATTGCTTAAATAATTTACTTGTGTTAAAATAAAGGGAAATGCTTAAAACATTAATAGGGTACTTTACAATCTTGAAGTCAATAAGTTGTTATATGATGGTTATGTAAATAATTCAAGGCTCTGTTTAGCACAAAAGGACTAAGGCATTTTTGCACAGTTCAAATAATTCAAAATTTGCCACAGTTTTCTCCACTAGGCCAAGCTGTCTCCAATGGCTTCTTCCCAGATGAAGTCTGGGGAGATATTGATGCTGATATTCTGCTCTCTTTCAATGGGATTATTATCTGTGGTTGTTTTATTTTTATTGATTGTTGCTGTGATTCAAGTACTACTAGGTGCTATGAGAGGGGACAAATAAGTGTGGTCCTACTTAATTTCTCAAAGGAAAGTAAAAGAGATGAGCAAAAAACAACAACAAAAAAAAAAACACACCAAAAACTTTAAGAACGTATACATATATCAAATAAAAATTATTTTTAGTATTCAAGTCCAGTGTTCATAATTTGGTATGCATGAGAAATCCAATGTTTACAGAGTAGTTTGACTCATGATAATACATAAACTAGATTATGTGCTTGGAATGCATATACAAATAAAAGATCAGGAAGTCAAAGGATTACAAAACACTTTTAGTAGGATTCACTTGAAATGCAAACATAGATAAGATTTGAAGAGCTGAGAGGAAGACAGCACAGCGCTGTTCGCCCTTACAGGAGAGAGTACATGGAGCAGGCCAGTGAAGATCAATCAGAAAAGAAAGTTTGGAATTCTGGTCTCTGAAAGGAATGGTTCAGGCAAATATCCTTGCTTTTGACTAGCTTATATGGAAAACAACAAAGTAGACATGACTCAATAAAGATGACATGCTCTCAATATCTTACCTTATGGAACATTCCAATTCCCCATTCTTAATGATCTCATCCCAAATGGCTCTTTCCAAAGTTTTAATTCTCTGACTTGCTTGACCTATGGGTCATAACAGATGTGCATATGCTTACATGAAATAAAATGTTAAAATAAAAAGTAAGTGAATTATATAACAATAGTCTGAATATATATATATATATCTTAGAATTTGTCATTTTATTGACAAATCCATTTACAGGAATAAACTAGGGATCACCATTTTATATAGAATCACTCTGTGTATTATTTGATGGCACTAGAAAAACACAGAAAAAAGTAAAAAACAAACAACTCTACCTGCACCCCCCACCAAAACTCAGTTTGTATTTGGCTTAGCAATATATTCACACTCTTAGCAGCTCTGGATTCTGATACATACTTGCTCCAAGATATTCACCAGCATTCCTTGAACAGTTCATAATAGCTATTTGGTCACACCAGAAAAAAAGTGAAGGACCTCACTAACCCATTTTCAATGCTAATGGATTATAAAATGTGGTTCAATTGCATTCAGTCTATTCTAGGTAAGTGTGCTGGAAAATGCAGGAAGAGAATTAGAAGATGATGCTATAAAATGCTTCCATTCATCTAGGAGGCCCTTCACCATCAATAGACCACAAGCATTATCAGAATTTCTGGAGACAGATCATTCATCATTTTTTTTCTCCACCTTACCTAAAAATACAGAGTGTAACCACTATTCACATAAAACTACAGATAAACATGTGGGATCCCTGAGTGAACATGCACACACAATCCCCACTACATTTCCCTAGGACATGGTGGTCAAGATATGGTTACTTAATTCAGCATAACTCACTGTTCTTAGCTATAATGAGCACCACACAAATAATTGACTGATTTTTAAAATCATAGGCACAGTAAAATAAATCTATAGCTGAGAATTTATACTGCAGTATTTTTAATCATCCTCTTTTAAAGAGGGCATTTAAATATTGCAGAGTACCAGAAAAAGAATGACCAAATCGATTACTATACATAATTGTACACTTTCAAAATCTATGTGTTTGTCACTCAGTCGTGTCCTACTCTTTGAGACCCATGGACTGTAGCCCACCAGGCTCCTCTCTCCATAGAATTCTCCAGGCAAAAATACTGGAGTGAGTAGCCATTCCCTTCTCCAGGGGATCTTCCTGACCCAGGAATCGAATCCAGGTCTGCTGCATTGCAAGCAGATTCTTTACTATCTGAGCCACCAGAGAAGCCCCAAATCTGTGAAGAACCATAACTCAGTCAAGAGTTCATCGTTTAGATATATTCATGGTGATTATTAGGGTTTCTCTCTTTTTTTGGAAGGATTGTCATTTTGTCTTTAACCTGACAAACAAAAGATGATATTCCAAAGGTGATTTCATTTTATTTTTTGTTTGTTTAGGTATCAGGTAAATGATCATTTTCTAGATTATTCTGAAGTTTATCTATTGATTTAAGATCTTCAACAAATCAGTAATGTATCTTTACATTGATAAATTCAAAGTAAGTAGTAAACCCTCATAGTAATATAATTATTATAGCTTTTCTAAATTTGAATAGCTATTTCCTTGCTTTTATAAATGTGTTTGTGTCCATATTAGAAACGATGCTGGAATGAACTATTTTATATTTATTATATGTGCTTCAAAAACATGAAACATCTAAAAATGTCATTAAAATACAAAAAAATAAATGTCCCTGAAAGGTGAGTTTAAGGTATATTACCCACTTAAAGCTTAGGATTTTCGAATTATTTCCCCTTTCAGAGCACCATAACTTTATTTTCAATATACAATGTCTGCTATTTTCTCAGCACCAGAGAGAAATTAATACTGATAGAATTGGGGGCACAACTGATTCAGAAAGCAATTTTTTCTACTTCCTATATCTTTTCAGGTACACAACATTAAGACAACATTCTATTAAAAGCTTTATAAAGTCATAATAGGTAAGACAATCTCAAAGTCAAGTGTTTTAGCTAATAAACCTGCAGAAACCTTAAATCTATGCTCTTTACAGCCTTTCAGTTTATACATTACCAACATAAAACTTGCTCAAATAAGGAAAGCAATTTTAGCCTTCTTAAAAGCATTAGATGCACACTCATTTGTACTAAGAAGGAAATTGAGATTTTAGTTTTTCTGGGTGCAATAAAGTATGAACCTGGTAAGGATATGGGGGTAGAGCTGGGTGGAGAAGAATGCTGAGTTGTGCCATATAATAGAGAGAGCTGTGCCCTCCTGCAAAGTAGCCACTACCCATATGTGGCTAAATTAAACAAATTACATTTGAATTAGGTAAAATTGAACTGATTAAAATAAAAATTATTTTGCTCAGACACTCAGATGACATTTCAGGTGCTCAACAGACATGTATGATTGGTGGCTACTGAAATGGGTAATGCAGAACAGAACACACCCATCATGGCAGAAAGTTCTTTATTTAGTCTTGAATAGAGGAAAGTAGAGGCATTAAAAATCAGAGATATCACTTTGCTGACAAAGGTCCATAGCATATAGTCAAAGCTATGGTTTTTCCAGTAGATGTGTACAGGTGTGAGAGCTGGACCATAAAGAAGGCTGAACACCAAAAAATAGATGCTTTCAGACTGTGGTGCTGGAGAAGACTCTTGAGAATCCCCTGGACAACAAGGAAATCAAGTCTGTCAATTCTAAAGGAAGTCAACCCTGAATATTTACTGGAAGAACAGATGCTGAAGCTCCATTACTTTGGCCACCTGACATGAAGAGCCAACTAATTAGAAAAGACTTTGGTGCTTAAGAAGACTGAGGGCAGGAAGAGAAGGAGGTGAGAGAGGATGAGATGGTTGGACAGCATCACCAACTCAATGGATGTGAGTTTGAGCAAACTCTAGGAGATGGTGAACCAGAAAGAACAGGAAAGCTTGGCATGCTGCAGTCCATGGGGTTGCAAAGAGTTGGAGAAGACTTAGCAACTGAATAGTAACAACAGAGGAAAGAAATTACTCAAATTAAAGTTTCATTTTGTCATTCTGTCTTTAACCTGACAAAAGATGGTATTTGTTTATAGTATCTACATGTTGAAATAAGCTGGCCAGCCTAACTCTTCATATTTTGTTCTAGAAATATACAAAGTTTGCAATCTTATTTGCTCATTTTAGGATGGATTCATTTTGAAAACTTTAAACTACACACAAAGATAGAAACTTGAGTATAGGTGTAAAGCCTTCATAAATTTCCACAGACTGAAATTGACCCCACTCATGCAACCAGTACCTGGATAAAACAAAATGAAAAAGAAAACAAAACAAAGCATTCATTACAGGCATCCCAAAACTTTCCCTCCTCCTTTACCATTATTTCCTCTCCAGTCACTACAACCCAGCAATGATAATTACCAGTGTGACTACCACCAACTCAGATGATTTATTTTATATAGAAGGCTTCATGCATAGTCTAGTCTTCTGTTGTTTTTTTTTTTTTTTGTATGAGATTATGTGTGTATACATACATGGTCAACTGTAATTGGTGTTTAGCAGGAGTGTATAGCAAACTTTTAAAAAAAGAAATGGATAATTAATATTTCCATTTTTTTGAGTAGTGTAGGCTCTGTCGCAACTACTGAACTGCTGTTTTAGAGTGAAAATATCCACAGTCAATATATAAATGAATTAGTGCTGTAGTTGTTTTCCCAAAAAAAAAAAATATTTACAAAAACGGGCAGTGGGATATATTTGTCCATAGTCTGTAGTTTGACAATGTCTGCTGTTTTGTTTTCCACTGCCTGACTATCCCACTGTCTATTCCTGTTTTGGGCATTTGAAAATTTCTGGTTTGGATTATTATAGATACCCTGAGAACATTTCAGTACAGGTTGTTGGTGAACACTTGTAATTCCCCACTTGTTCCTCCTCTATCTGGCAAGCTTCCCTCTGTTCAGGCATTTATAGTTCAGCACATAGGTCCATCTAGTCAAAGCTATGGTTTTTCCAGTAGTCACGTATGGATGTGAGTTGGACTATATAGAAAGCTGAGTGCTAAAGAATTGATACTTTTGAACTGTGGTATTGGAGAAGACTCTTGAGAATCCCTTGGACTGCAAGGAAATCCAACCAGTCCATCCTAAAGGAGATCAGTCCTAAGTGTTCATTGGAAGGACTGATGCTGAAGCTGAAACTCCAATACTTTGGCCACCTGATGTGACGAAGAACTGACTCATTTGAAAAGACCCTGAGGCTAGGAAAGATTGAAGGCAGGAGGAGAAGGAGACGACAGCGGATAAGATGGTTGGATGGCATCACCGACTCAATGGACATATGTATGAGTAAACTCTGGGAGTTGGTGATGACTCTGGGAGTTGATGATGGACAGGGAAGCCTGGCATGCTGTAGTCCATGGGGTTGCAAAGAGTCAGACACGACTGAGTGACTGAACTGAACGGAACATACTTTAAACCCAATGCCCTATTGTGAATTGGATTGTGTCACACAATAGGGAATTGAAGTCCTAACCACCAGGAGTTGTGAGTGTGACCTTATATGAAAATTGAGTCTTTGTTGATTATTGGGGCTTCCCAGATGGCTCAGCGGTAAAGACTCTGCCTGCCAAATAGGAGACACAGGAGACCCGGGGTTTTATCCTGGCTCAGTAAGATCCCCTGGAGAAGGAAATGACAACCTACTCCAGTATTCTTGCTTGGGAAATCCCATGGACAGAGGAGACTAGTGGGCTATAATCCCTGGGCTCCTAAAGAGCCAACCACAACTTAGCAAAGCTGCAGAAGCTGATTATTAAGTTAAAATCTGATATTTGGCAAAACTAATACAATTATGTAAAGTTTAAAAATAAAATTAGAAAAAAAAATCTGGTCACAAGGGCACATTCTAATACAGTATGGCTGTATTTGAATAAAAAGGGAAAATTTGAACATTCATATAAGCATGAAGTGAAGACAATATGAGGGGAGATTATCCTCTAGAAGCCAAGAAATAGATAAGACTCCCAGAAGCTAGAACTGAAGCATAGAAGAGAATCTCTATCACTGTAGTCAGAAGAAACCAACCATTCTGACACCTTGATCTTGGACAGCTAGCCTCCACAAGTGTGAGAACATAAGCTCCTGGTGTTTATGTCATTTAGTTTGGGCTACTTTGTTATACAAGCCTAGAAAACTAATATACTCCCTTGGGGAGGTCTTCCTTGCTTACTTTATAAGTACCACTCTCCCCATTACTATTACTTGGCCTGGCATATTTTACTTAATACTCGTTTCTTTGACTCGTTTTCTGTTTTCTCTTAAAATTAAGTTCTGTGAGAGCAAAGGACTCATCTAACTCTTGCTCCATTCAGTTTCCCTTACATAGCAGACTGTAGATGATCAATAAATATTTTTGAGATAAATAAATGTGTGAGCAACTTTTATCTGGCATTTTAGAATTGGAAGTAACTGAAGTAGTCAGATCCACAAGCGCAGGTCAGCTAATTGTGAAAGCAGTAATAGTTTCAGAAATCCCAGACTGAATGACATCTTTAGGAACAGGTTAAGAAGAATTTTAAGGACTGGAGAAATGGAAGTTAGTCTTTGAAATTAGTATTTACTGAACATCTACTATGAACCAATAACTATACTTGACTTTTCATGCTTTACTGATCTGATCCCCTAAACCTTTTTCTTCATCTAAACAATGAGAAAAGCAGTGCTACCTCCCCCGTTTACTCTTATCATTGAATACATAAGAAAATGCCTACAATTCACTCTGCATACCCCCAGTATAGCAAGTGTTCACTAAATATGAATGTCTAAAATTCACAATGCATGTATTAACAGAGGAAATAAACTTTGACATCTTTTGCTCAAATCCACAACTTTTAAGTGGCAGAAGCAAGTTTTGAACTTGGATTTTTTTGCCTAACTGATCACCTTACATCCCTTAAAAAAACAACAAAAAAATTTTTTTTCACTTGGTGTTGAACTATAACTGATTAATAGTGTTGTCATAGTTTCAGTTGAACAGCAGAGGAATTCAGTCATGAATATACGTGTATCCATTATCCCCCAAATGCTCTCTGATCCAGGCTGTCACATAACGTTGAGCAGAGTTCCCTGTGCTATACAGTAGGTCCTTGTTGGTTATCCATTTTAAATATAGCAGTGTTTACCTGTCCATCTCAAACTCCCTAACTATCCTTCCACCCATTCTTCCCTCTCTTTGGCAACCATAAGTCTGTGAGTCTGTTTCTGTTCTGCAAATAAGTTCGTTTGTATCATTTCTTTTCGATTCATTTTTATATGATCTTTCTGGACTTTTTATAGCTATTGTTTCATTAATATTCATTCTGCAAGAGTAAAAGCCTTTTCTTTTTTGTAATAAAAGAGCAAAATTGGCTGCTTTGAAAGGTCACCTCAGTTATTTTGAGATGTAGCCAGTGTTCACAACAGGAAGTCTTGAGACTTATGTCTCAAACTCAAATTGTAGACCTGTAGACTTGAAATAACCACAGTTTAAGAGCAATGCCAGGCCAATTTAAACTCGATTCAGTGATGACATCACAAAGCTCTTTCCTACTCTGTGATTTCACACATGCAGCACTACTGTATTTGGAGACATTTTAAAATGTTAGCTCTAATGATGGGAATTTGGAAATCGGAAATCTTAATAGAAAGACAACATGATTTTCAGAATTGCCAGCAATGATCCAGCCCACAGAACAATTTCTGTGGTAGCTGCCAGTCAGCACAGGCAAATCACAACCATTGTGAATGTCTGTTCAGCCTTCAGATATCAGCATGTCCTAACAGGACAATCTGGTTGGCTTGTTTATAAAAGACATTTTCATCTTTTTTTTTTTAATTTTATTTTATTTTTAAACTTTACATAATTGTATTAGTTTTGCCAAATATCAAAATGAATCCGCCACAGGTATACATGTGTTCCCCATCCTGAACCCTCCTCCCTCCTCCCTCCCCATACCATCCCTCTGGGTCGTCCCAGTGCACTAGCCCCAAGCATCCAGTATTGTGCATCGAACCTGGACTGGCATCTCGTTTCATACATGATATTTTACATGTTTAAATGCCATTCTCCCAAATCTTCCCACCCTCTCCCTCTCCCATTTTCATCTTTTGTCTCTAGTATAATACATACATTTCTCTGGATATAAAACAAAGAATTATGCTTCAAGTTTGTAGAAAATCAAAGTTTTTTTTTTCCTATCACTTTTAATACTTGCCAAAATTGAATTACAAGGAAAACAAAATCTTAATTTTAAAATATCGACAGTCAGTACTCTGTCGATATATTGAGGAATGTAACTGTGCATGTAAACATACATCTGCAAACAAAACATTGATATGAATTTGGTTCCTCTAATGTGACCTTTTCATTATGAAGAAAGAGTTTATTTTGACAAATTTCTGTTCATAAACTGATACCTTCTGTCATTTAAGAATATTCATAAGAAAAGAGGTCCAAAATCACCTACTGGGAATAGCTATTGTCTCTAGTTTCTATCAGATCAGGGAGCTAGAATAACAATTTTAAGAATGTGTACCAGTGCCTGTCAGACCATCAATCTAAAATCAGAGGGCATTTGTGACATACTATAGGTAATGCTAAGTGAAATAACTAAGATCATGGCATCCAGCCCCATCAATTCATGGAAAATAGATGGGGAAACAGTGGAAACAGTGGCTGACTTTATTTTTTTTTTTGGCTCCTAAATCACTGCAGATGGTGATTGCAGCCATGAAATTATAAGACACTTACTCCTTGGAAGGAAAGTTATGACCAACCTAGATAGCATATTGAAAAGCAGAAACATTACTTTGTCAACAAAGGTCTGTCTAGTTGAGGCTATGGTTTTTCTAATAATCATGTATGGTTGTGATAGTTGGACTATAAAGAAAGCTGAGTGCCAAAGAATTGATGCTTTTGAACTGTGGTGTTGCAGACAACTCTTGAGAGTCCCTTGGACTGCAAGGAGATCCAACCAGTCCATCCTAAAAGAGATCAGTCCTAAGTGTTCATTGGAAGGACTGATGTTGAAGCTGAAACTCCAAAATTTTGGCCACCTGATGCGAAGAGCTGACTCATTTGAAAAGACCCTGATGCTGGGAAAGATTGAGGGCAGGAGGAGAAGGGGACGACAGAGGATGAGATGGTTGGATGGCATCACCGACTCAATGGACATGGGCTTGGGTAGACTCAGGGAGTTGGTGATGGACAGGGAGGCCTGGTATGCTGCGGTTCATGGGGTCGCAAAGAGTCAGACATGACTGAGTGACTGAACTGAACTGAAGTGAAATAACAGCATCCTCAAGGGCAAGACCACTTCTGACATCTATTCAAAGTCTTAACCTCATGTTCTTTTGAGATTTTTAACCTGAAATAATAAACCAGTTTTTCCTCCTAACTCTCAACCTGTATTGAACAACAACAAAATATTACAAAGGGTTTAGCTTTGCAATATTTATTAACCAATATTTCAATGCATTACATATAAATAAAATTATTTTACATCATGAATATAAATTAGATCCTATCAAAGAAACATATATATGCATAAACATATATGAATATATCAAAGAAACATACATATAAAGAACATTTGGCATGGGACCACTCTGTGAAAAATATGCAATTAAATATCTACAACTGAATGCCTAGCCCTTCATAGAACCAAACTATATAATGTCTTTGTCATTTAACTTTTTAGCTGGTCTTGGCTGTCTGACTCAGTATTCCCTATTCAGGGACATGCCTGCCTCCTTTGAGACATTTTCTGCCTGCAATGACAAGGATGCTGTTCCAAAATGAAATTTGGAACTCAGTTTTAAATTGAATCTCACCCTCTAGAGTAAACAATAGACGGAAGTTGCCTATTAAATCATCAACTTTTAATTAAATCCGTTGCAGCTGTAAGATCCCTATACTCAACAAGGTGATAAATGCATTGTATTTTAATTTAGTTGTTTTTTGTACTAAACTCACTGCATAAAATGAGTGTATGATATTCACCAAGTTACCAAGAATGGTTTCACTATGATTTCTTGATCACAACATGGTGAAATGTTTAAAAACATTGTGGTCAGCAATTTGAAGTCAAATCTTGGCTCCAGGCCTACTAACTCTGTCACCTTGGCCAAGTGAGATGACCTCCAGGCCTCTGTTTCTTAGCCATATTTAAATACTAGCTATGGGCAATGGAAAAGACCCTGATGCTGGGAAAGATTGAAGGCAGGAGGAGAAGGGGATGACAGAGGATGAGATGGTTGGATGGCATCACCAACTCAATGGACATGAGTTTGAGCAGACTCCAGGAGACAGTGAAGGACAGGGAAGTCTGGAGAGCTGCAGTTCATGGTGTTGCACACAACTCAACGACTGAACAACTTATGGGCATGTGGCCCTGCTCATACAACCACACCCATTTTGTTATCTATAGTGAAACAAAAGAGATTCTGGCAAACCACATTTCTAGGGGATAGCAGAGGAGAGATCTAGTGGTGGCGTTACATTGTGGTGATGGAAGTGGTACAAGCTCTGAGCATTCTAGTCGAGGGTGGTTGTAACATGACGTCTCCACTGGGCTGCTTCTGGGGCTCTTTCATGGATGGTGTCAGACTGCCTCTGCTCCATTTTCTCCTGCTTGTTTTCCATGCCTCATTTTGAGTCTTCCCAGCTTTGCCTTGAGCTGATAAGTATCTTCTAGTAAACATGACCTTTGTTTAAATATACCAGGGAAATATTTCTCATCTCATTTGCCTTTGTTCATTTAATTCTTACATATTTATCTGGTACCTGTTATGTGTCAAGCTCTGTGCTAGATTCTCAGGATAAAAAGAAGAATGAGAAAAAACGGATCTCAAAAGATATATGTCTACATACCGTGGATTCTTGTTATTCACTGCAGTTACATTGTATAAAATCTCTGCAAATCATGAATTAGTGAATACTGAACGTTGGCCTTGCTTCCCACCCAGGTGGTTCAGCAGTAAAGAATTCACCTACCAATACAAGAGATGCAAGAGGTGTGGGTTTGATCCTTGGGTCATGAAGATCCCCTGGAGTAGGAAATGGAAACCCACTCCAATATTCTTATCTGGAAAATTAAATGGACAGAGGACCCTGGCAGGCTACAATCCATAGGGTCACAAAGAATCGGATATGGCTGAGCACACACGTAAACATGCGCCTTGGTATTAGGAGAAATTCAGGATTAGGTTCTTAGAAGCCTAAGGCCACAACATTTCATCAGATAATCAACACATAACCTTCTTTTACGCATATCTGATTAAATATACTTGATTACTAAATCTTACTTAGTAAATAATATTTATTCATTAACATATAACTCAAGGCCAGTGGCACTATTGCTGATGCCTGAACAAACGTTGTCTAACTCTCATGTTTTCTCTGTAAGGCACGGCACAGCTTTTTGGGCTTGGGAACACTTACAAGCACTTCAACCTGAATTCGGGGCCCATTTTAAACAGTGAAATCACCAAGAAAAAAAATCACAATAATGAGAAAGTAGGGCACTATATTCAGTCTGAAAAGGACACTTGTTTACAGTATGAAACCTGAAAAAAGAAGGCAGACTGCTGCCTTTTTACCTTCATTGGGAACATGCATATTGAATGATTCAAAAATTTCTCACCTCTGTCCATGTCTGCTAATAACCTAGTAGGTACAGTGAGTATATTGATTTGGGGATGAAATCAATTTTAGTCCATAGGAGAACTCACAAATATGAAATCCATGAATAATGAAGATCAACTATATACAGACAGATTAGAGTTAGAGATAGAGCTATGTAGATATGTGTGTATCTAAATAAATTTCTATGTATGATATGTTCTGCATAGAGAAATGCAAGATATAAGGTGTGCGAAAAGTGTACAGGGAAGTAAATATAGTGAAGGAAGGAAAGAACTGTGCTTGGTGATCAGAATAAGGATGACAAGATAACACATCATTTGAGGTGCTTTTTGGAGATGAACAAGAGAAAGGCTTTCGAGTCAAAGAAAAGCCTACACAATGTCCCAAACACAACTTTGCATCAGAAATCTTTCTGGGAATAATAGACTGTGACGTAGGAAAAGGGGAATTTGAGGGAACAGTAAAGAAAAGTTGGGTTTTGAGAATAAATTTATGTCACACTGAGATATCTAGTTTATAGATTAGTACATGTCCTGATTTGGGATTTTCCAAGATAACTTCCATGACAGTGTAGTGACTGGACTGATAGGGAATGAAACTGGGGATGGGAATACAATATGGGAGAGACTTATAAAAAACAGGTTAGTGGCAGGAAGCTAAACTAAGAGTAGGAGAACAGAAGTAGGCAAAAGATTCAAATTCACAAGATTTAAGGAGAAATTAACAGTTATAAAAAGGAAGAAGAAAAGATTAGGAGATAATCAAATCTGGTTTGTACCTGAGAAAACTTTCACAAAGTCTGGTCACACAATGGGCAGACACTGTTCCTAGCACTGTACATGCTGACAGAGAAGTAATGATGAGATGACCAAGTAAAGTATCTTAATCATTAAGAAAAGTTAAAAAAAAAAAAATACTATTTAGCATGATTTTCTGACCATTTGGATCCTTCATTGTCAGAAATAGGAACAATGAAAAGACAATGAATTCTGTCTTGATAAATTTATTATAATGAGAAAGTGAAAATTTTAGATGCTCAGTCATTTCTGACTGTGCAAGCCCATGGACTGTAACCCACCAGGTTCCTCTGTCCATGGAATTCTCCAGGAAAGAATACTGGAGTGGGTAGCCATTCCCTTCTCCAAGGGATCTTCCCAAGCCAGGGATTATAAGATTATATGCAGGGAGTTCCATGATACTCATAACCCTGAGTTTGGAGGCCTGATCAAATGACACTTTGCGAAAGGTGATTTTGACACTGAATGAAATGATGTGCGAAGGAAAAGTTTCGAGAAGGGACATAATAGGACATCATTTAGAAAAGTAACTGGGACAGCTAGACTGTGAACAGACTAGAGGAACAAGGATGAAAGTCAGGAAATCTGAGGTTACTGCAGTCAACTTTACCATTCGAAAAACTGTAACCATTTTTCATTAAAGCATAAAATGGTTACATTCTGGCAACTGATACAAAAGAAAAAGATGGTAAGTAACTATCAAGGATATAGAAGATCCTGTTCTAAATCAGAGAAGATTCCAAACATGCAAGTAAAAGGAATGGAAGATGCTTCAGGAAGGAGTTAAGTGGAGACGGATTATAAAAACAGTCGGTTTCAAGGTGTCTCTTTCTGAGTTTTACTGAGATAAAATAACCATATTGTGTTGTATTTATCTATGGTAGACAGCACAATGATTTAATATATGTATATGTATTAAAATGGTCATTACCTCATGTTTAATTAACATCCATCACCTTGATTACTTGTAATTATTTCTTGTGGTGAAGACTGACAGAAGCATAAGATGTTAAGAAGAGGTGGCAAGAATACATGGAAGAAATAAACAAAAAAGATCTTCACGGCCCAGATAATCATGATGGTGTGATCACTCACCTAGAGCCAGACATCCTGGAATGAGAAGTCAAGTGGGCCTTAGGAAGCATCACTACAAATAAAGCTAGTGGATGTGATGGAATTCCAGTTGAGCTATTTCAAATCCTAAAGATGATGCTGTGAAAGTGCTGCACTCAATATGCCAGCACATTTGGAAAACTCAGCAGAGGCCACAGGACTCGTAAAGGTCAGTATTCATTCCAATCCCAAAGAAAGGCAATGACAAAGAATGTTCAAACTATAGCACAATTGCACTCATCTCACACGCTAGTAAAGTAATGGTCAAAATTCTCCAAGCCAGGCTTCAGCAATATGTGAACTGTGAACTTCCAAATGTTCAAGCTGGATTTAGAAAAGGCAGAGGAGCCAGAAATCAAATTGTCAACGTCTGCTGGATCATTAAAAAAGCAAGAGAGTTCCAGAAAAACATCTGTCTCTGCTTTGTTAATTATACCAAAGCCTTTGACTGTGTGGATCACAATAAACTGTGGAAAATTCTGAAAGAGATGGGAATACCAGACCACCTGACCTGCCTCTTGAGAAATCTGTATGCAGGTCGGGAAGCAACAGTTAGAACTGGACATGGAACAAAATACTGGTTCCAAATAGGAAATGGAGTACATCAAGCCTGTATATTGTCATCCTGCTTATTTAACTTATATGCAGAGTACATCATGAGAAACGCTGGGCTGGAGGAAGCACAAACTGGAATCAAGATTGCTGGGGGAAATATCAGTAATCTCAGATATGCAGATGACACCACCCTTATGGCAGAAAGTGAAGAAGAACGAAACAGCCTCTGGATGAAAGTGAAAGAGGAAAGTGAAAAGTTGGCTTAAAGCTCAACATTCAGAAAACTAATATCATGGTATCTGGTCCCATCACTTCATGGAAAATAGATGGGGAAACAGTGGCTGACTTTATTTTTTTTGGCTCCTAAATCACTTCAGATGGTGACTGCAGCCATGAAATTAAAAGATTCTTACTCCTTGGAAGTAAAGTTATGACCAACCTGGACATCATATTAAGAAGCAGAGACATGATTTTGTCAACAAAGGTCTGTCTATTCAAGGCTATGGTTTTTCCAGTAGTCATGTATGGATGTGAGAGTTGGACTATAAAGAAAGCTGAGCGTTGAAGAATTGATGCTTTTGAACTGTGGTGTTGGAGAAGACTCTTGAGAGTCCCTTGGACTGCAAGGAGATCCAACCAGTCCATCCTAAAGGAAATCAGTTCTAAGTATTCATTGGAAAGACTGATGTTGAAGCTGAAACTGCAATACTTTGCCCACCTGATGCGAAGAGATGGCTCATTTGAAAAGACCATGATGCTGGGAAAGATTGCAGGCAGGAGGAGAAGGGGAAGACAGAGGATGAGATGGTTGGATGACATCACTGACTCGGTGGACATGAGTTTGAGTAAACTCTGGGAATTGGTGATGGACAGGGAGGCCTGGCATGCTGCAGTCCATGGGGTCACAAAGAGTTTGACACAACTGAGCGACTGAATTGAACTCAAAGCAACTCTCAAATACACAACACAGTATGGTTAGCCATAGTTTTCATGCTGTATGTTACAACCACAGAGCTTATTTATCTTATAACTTGAAGTCTGTATCCTTTGACCCTCTTCTCTCATTCTTTTATTTTTAGATTTTACATACAAACTGATGGACATGAGTCTGAGTAGGCTCTGGGAGTTGCTGATGGACAGGGAAGCCTGGCATGCGGCAGTCCATGGGGTTGCAAAGAGTCAGACACGACTGAGCAATTGAACTGAACTGAATACAAGGGAGATCAAACAGTATTTGTCTTTCTGACTTATTTCACTTAACATATGCCCTCAAGTTCAGTCAGTGTTGTCACAAATGGCAGAATTTCATTCTTTTTTTTATGGCTGATGGTCTTGACCAAAAATTAGAAGTTAAAGCTTTTAAAGTATAAGTTTCTTGTCAGCACTGTCCCAGAAATATTCCTACCATAAGCTGTTTTACACCTTTTCCTAAACTTCCTTGGTTATCATGCAGTGTTTGTTTGTTAGTCATGAGTTTTCATCATCAGTCAGTTGACTTTCTAAATTAATGTAATAGGTACTCCAAGTACCTGGTCTAAGTTCTATTCTGTAAAGCCCCAATATTTCTTTTCTTTTCTTTTTTTTTCTGTTCAGTGAGCATTTAAGCTTATTAATACTTATTGGTATTGTAAAACTACAGTTTCCCATTACTCTAAACCGTCCCAGAAGGAGTTGGAAATTGGAGGTAGTTTTAAATTCTCTTTGGAGTCCCAATCTAAATCCTCTTTTCCTCCCAGCCTCTGAAGAGGGAGTTAAGGGTCTCAGGTAGAGAAGTACCCCTCCCGCTGCTTCTCTTTTGTGCCTGTATTCAGAAAGAGAATCCAGAAGGGACAACTCTAAACCACCTTGCTCTACCACATTCATATTTAATCGATGTACAGTGGGAAGTAATGCTCCCAACAGACCCACACATCTGTTATCCTTAAGTGCTTTCTGTGAATTTTTTTCTCGGTTACTGCATTTCTTCCCATCTTCTGCATCAGATTTACTAGGGTGATCATCGCTGCTTGGCTGACCCCTGAGGAGCTCCAACCTGGCATATATATTCCACAATTAAACCCTGCTTTGGGGATTATGGCTTGGCACAGAATATACCCAGAGTGATTTTGCCCCCTGCAATGATGATTTCTATTACATTTTATTCCTTTGTAACCTCTAATTGTTCCAGAAGAAAAGAACTAAGCCAATCAACATGTGTAAAGACCTTTGTGCTAACACTTAATGAAGAGCTTTGAAATTCCCAGGTGTAAAGCAATAAAAGCGGTAACAAGTACTATTTTCTTAATAAATGACTTTTCCATTTCCTTTCCCTTGTGAAATTTTTATCCCTCACTTTTCTCCTCCTTGTCGATTTAATTTTTAAATGAACAAAGATGACTGCTATAATTTTTTTTTTAAATCAGAAAAACACTTGAGTAAGCTGCTTGTTGTAATCAACTGCATTTTAGAAGAGACACATAATACTGTGTTCTCTCTACTCTCTTTTTCCTTCTTTTTCTTACCAAAGTACTAAATTTTATTTTCAAGTTTATGCTCAGCTATTGACAATTATATTAATAGGGATATGCCTTCAAAGAGTTTGAAGTTATGTTTATCTTGAATGTATGGTCATACACTATTCAAATACTGAATGGTTATACAATGCTTAGCACTTTATGAATCCACATAGAACAGCAATTAAAAGCAGTACATAGATAAATGTTTTGGAAAGTGAAAAGAACCAGTTTCAGAATGATTTATTAGTAAGTTTCCTAAAAATTAGTTAAAACTATGTCAAGAAATCTATTGGAAACAGGCTTCTAACCTCAATGTCATAATTAGTCATATAATTTATTGGTGGTCAGACAAATTTGGTATAATGCTAAAATAGTGGGTGGTATATGTAAAACATATGTTAATATGTAACATGGGTAAAATGTTACCATTTATAATGAAAGATAGTATTATCAAATATATACTTTTTTCAAATTTTGTAATATATGGAATGAAAACACTTCAGCAAATATTTAATGATATTTTAATTTTACTGCATGCATATTTTTCCTGGTTTTAAGTTTGTTTTTCTAAAAATTATTATGAAAAATAAAAGCAGAGTAAGAATATATATAGTAGACAAAGTTGAAAGCAGAATAAGAATCCAGCAAAATGACAGCTCATTAAGAAGCTTGATTAAGAAACTCTTCTTGAGAGGGCAGTATCTTGATTAGGAAAAAAAAAAAATTGAATGAACACTTCATGGGCAGAATAAGGTCTATTTTATATTCTGAAACCATGGCCATCCATTGTGGGTAATTCTTCCTAAATATTTCTAAATAATCACCTAGAAGTTGTGGTTGAAAAGATCCACTCAGAGCTTAAGATCTAAACAGAGCTCTTAACATTTTCCCCACAGTCTCCTCATTTTATGGGTTATTCCATATTTTAATCTGCCTTCTAGAAATAAGGTATGGAGGTGAAGAGAAAATATATTTATAGATCTGTGTCCAAAGCTTGCCTCTACTGTCACTAGCTGTTTGACACTTGCAGGTTATTTGATTCCTCTATAACTCAGTAAACTGAAAGTCAAATAGAGAAAATAAAAGTATAATGTCAATTGGAGGAGATGACTATTAAAAAATCCTTGATGCACTGGAGTCACTCAATAAATTATTATTGATGTTACTAGTAATGGTAAAGGTAGTAGTAGCTGCAGGAAGTACTTTCCAAAATGAACTTCTCAATTCTTCCAAGAAGTATATATTCCTTACAATGTTCAAGAATATTTATAAAGCTCTCCTTGACTGAGAAGGTAACAAGCATGGATTCTATTGATGGTCATTAATATTTATCAACTTACAAATATGGATGTTCTTCATTATTTATTTCTACCTATATTTTTAAAAAGTTGGCATTGGTTTTAGAAACACAGAACTAAAATAGTGTTTGAAATAATAGCCATAATTAAATAGAAATATAAACATTCAAACCAATTCTTTTCTACTTCAGTTCAGTTTAGTCACTCAGTTGTGTCCAACTCTTTGCGACACCAAGGACTGCAGCATACCAGGCCTCCCTGTCCATCACCAACTCCCAGAGTTTACTCAAACTCATGTCCATCGAGTCGGTGATGCCATCCAGCCATCTCATCCTCTGTCTTCCCCTTCTGCTCCTGCCTTCAGTCTTTCCCAGCATCAGGGTCTTTTCCAGTGAGTCATTTCTTCGCATCAGGTGGCCAAAGTATTGGAGTTTCAGCTTCAACATCAGTCCTTCCAATAAATATTCAGGACTGATTTCCTTTAGGTTGGACCGGTTGGATCTCCTTGCAGTCCAAGGGACTCTCAAGAGTTTTCTTCAACACCACAGTGCAAAAGCATCAATTCTTTGGTGCTCAACTTTCTTTATAGTCCAACTCTCACATCCATACATGACTACTGGAAAAAACCATAGCCTTGACTAGATGGATCTTTGTTGGCAAAGTAATGTCTCTGCTTTTAATATGCTGTCTAGGTTGGTTATAACTTTCCTTCCAAGGAGTAAGTGTCTTTTAATTACATTTCTGAAATCACCATCTGCGGTGATTTTGGAGCCCATAAGAATAAAGTCTGCCACTGTTTCCCCATCTATTTGCCATTAAGTTATGGGACCGGATGCCATGATCTTAGTTTTCTGAATGTTGAACTTTAAGCCAACTCTTTCACTCTCTTCTTTCACTTTCATCCAGAGGCTCTTTAGTTCTTCTTCACCTTCTGCCATAAGGATGGTGTCATCTGCATATCTGAGGTTATTGATTTTTCTCCCAGCAATCTTGATTCCAGCTTGTGCTTCCTCCAGCCCAGCATTTCTCATGATGTACTCTGCATTTAAGTTAAATAAGCAGGGTGACAATATACAGGCTTGATGTACTCCTTTTCCTATTTGGAATCAGTCTGTTGTTCCATGTCCAGGTATAACTATTTCTTCCTGACCTGCATACAGATTTCTCAGGAGGAAAATCAGGTGGTCTGGTATTCCCATCTCTTTCAGAATTTTCCACAGTTTATTGTGATCCACACAAAGACTTTGGCATACTGAATAAAGCAGAAATAGATGTTTTTCTGGAACTCTCTTGTTTTTTCAGTGATCCAGCAGACGTTGGCAATTTGATCTTTGGTTCCTCTGCCTTTTCTAAAACCAGCTTGAACATCTGGTAGTTCACGATTCATGTACTATTGAAGTCTGGCTTGGAGAATTTTGAACATCACTTTACTAGTGTGTAAGATGAATGCAATTGTGTGGTCATTTGAGCATTCTTTGGCATTCCTTTTCTTTGGGATTGGAATGAAAACTGACCTTTCCAGTCCTGTGGTCACTGCTGAGTTTTCCAAGTTTGCTGGCATATTGAGTGAAGCACTTTCACGGCATCATCGTTTAGGATTTGAAATAACTCAACTGGAATTCCACCACCTCCACTAGCTTTGTTCCTAGTGATGCTTCCTAAGGCCCACTTGACTTTGCATTCTAGGACGTCTGGCTCTAGGTGAGTGATCACACCATCGTGATTATCTGGGACTTGAAAATCTTTTTTTGTATAGTTCTGTGCATTCTTGCCACCTCTTCTTAATAACCTCTTCTTCTGTTAGGTCCATACCATTTCTGTCCTTTATTGAGCCCATCTTTGCATAAAATATTCCCTTGTTATCTCTAATTTTCTTGAAGAGATCTCTAGTCTTTTTCACTTAAGAATAGCATATTTCATTTTCTAAGCATTCTAGAGTGATATGTTTTATTTTTTTAAGTGAAGTGAAGTGTTATTGCCTCAGTCATGTCCACCTCTTTGCAGCCCCATGGATTGATTATAGCCACCAGGTTCCTCTGTCCATAGACTTGTTCAGGCAAGAATACTAGAATGGGTAACCATTCCCTTCTTCAGGGGATCTTCATGACCCAGGTTTCCTGCATTACAGGCAGATTCTTTACTGTTTGAACCACCAGGGAAGTCCTTTATTTTGTCAAACATTTACCATTTCCAACATGTGTTATAGAAATTTGTGATCTTAGAAGTGATTGCTCACACTTTATTTTTCAGAATCGGGTATCTAAACCCATAATCCATAAATATGATATGCTTAGCTTCACAAATGTCTTAAAGCCTAGAATCTCCTCCTGTTCCTTCAGTAAGATGAGAAAAAAGGGAAATGAGCATGAGTTTTGTGTTTATCCATCTAGTGGACTTACAGTGGAGAGGTGTGTCAGTCTGCCTAAGTCATGTACTCAATAGAAGCTGGAGTTGAGAGAAATAAAGCAGGAATAAAGAAATAAAGCCCACATTTGATCTCCTTTACCTAAAAGGAAATGCAGCATAGCAATAAATCCTGCAAGAATTGCTGAAACTAAAATGCTGCAAAACCCAGTTCTATCACTCTACCTGGACTATGATAAAGCTTTAGTAGCATTTTTTGGTAGAGGTCTGAAGGAATAGTTAAAATGACTAGCAATAGTAGATAAAGTGAATCATGAACTCCAGTCCAATGGAACATACAACTGCCACTGTTTGTTTCATAGAGTTCTCAAAATAAGGAAAGACAACTTCATCGTATTTTAACACATTTTTGAATGGTCTTTTATAGACTTTGAAGTAAAAATTAAACATACCAAAGCATATATGGCTCAAAAAAGATAAGAACTTGCCTTTTTCCCTTGCTCATTTCAGGAAGATATCAAGAACAAGAGGACTTTAAAAAGCATTATTTGGTGATGATCATAAAACTATATAGTATAAGCCAAAGTAAAGTAATTAGTTCAGTTCAGTCACTCAGTCGTGTCCGACTCTTTGCAATCCCATGGACTGCAGCACGCCAGGCTTCCCTGTCCTTCATCAACTCCCAGAGCTTGCTCAAACTCATGTCCATCGAGTCGGTAATGCCATCCAACCATCTCATCCTCTGTTGTCCCCTTCTCCTCCTGCCTTCAATCTTTCCCTGCATCAGGGTCTTTTCCAATGAGTCAACAATTCGCATGAGGTAGCCAAAGTATTGCATTTTCAGCTTCAGCATCAATTCTTCCAATGAATATTCAGGACTATTTCCTTTAAGATGGACTGGTTTGATCTCCTTGCAATCCAAGGGAGCCTCAAGAGTCTTCTCCAACACCATAGTTCAAAAGCATCAATTCTTTGGCACTCAGTTTTTCTTATAGTCCAATTCTCACATCCATACATGACTACTGGAAAAACCATAGCTTTGACTAGATGGACCTTTGTTGGCAAAGTAATGTCCCTGCTTTTTAATATCCTGTCTAGGTTGGTCACAGCTTTTCTTCCAAGGAGTGAGTGTCTTTTAAATTTCATGGCTGCAGTCACCATCTGTAGTGATTTTGGAGCCCCCTAAAATAAAGACTGTCACTGTTTCCACTGTTTCCCCATCTATTTGCCATGAAGTGATGGGACCAGATGCCATGATCTTAGTTTTCTGAATGTTGAGCTTCAAGCCAATTTTTTCAGTCTCCTGTTTCACTTTCACCAAGAGGCTCTTTAGTTTTTTGCTTTCTGCCATAAGGGTGGTGTCATCTGCGTATCTGAGATTATTGATATTTCTCCTGGCAATCTTGATTCCAGTTTGTGCTTTTTGCATGATGTACTCTGCATATAAGTTAAATAAGCAGAGTGACAATATACTGCCTTGATGTACTCCTTTCCCAATTTGGAGTCAGCCTGTTGTTCCATGTCCGGTTCTAACTGTTGCTCCTTGACCTGCATACACACTTCTCAGGAGTAAAGTAATAGCTCTTATTAAGAGACAGATACAGAACTGGGGTTGGGGTGGAGGATTGACCTCATAGTGGCATAGCATGATATCAACTCTTGATGATAACAGTTGCGTAATGTTGACATTAATAGGCAGAAAAAGCTATGTATGGGCTTGACCTCTGTGGGTATCCTGAGATAAAATGATGTATAGAATGTTGGCTATTGTTTGGAAATGGGATAATGACATACATTTAAATGATGTTCTCATCAAAATTGCATTTTAAACCACAGTGACCTATTTTTTATGTCTTTTAAAGAGATTTTCATATTTTATTGAAAAACTAAATGCTTTCAGTTTAGTGGTGTGATTAATGGTACATGAGTCAGTATATATAAAGTGATCAGTACTGCTGCTGCTGCTGCTGCTGCTAAGTCGCTTCAGTCATGTCCAACTCCATGTGACCCCATAGACGGCAGCCCACCAGGCTCCCCGTCCCTGGGATTCTCCAGGCAAGAACAACTGGAGTGGGTTGCCATTTCCATCTCCAATTCATGAAAGTGAAAAGTGAAAGCGAAGTCTCTCAGTCATGTCCGACTCTTAGCAACGCCATGGACTGCAGCCTACCAGCCTCCTCTGTCCATGGGATTTTCCAGACAAGAGTACTGGAGTGGGTTGCCATTGCCTTCTCTGAGTGATC
>NW_011495035.1:8061683-8064898 GCF_000754665.1 Bison bison bison | reverse complement strand
TGGTACCTCTTCAGCTTTCCCTGGTGGCTCAGCTGGTAACGAATCCACCTGCAATGTGGGAGACCTGGGTTCAATCCCTGGGTTGGGAAGATCCCCTGGAGAAGGGAAAGGCTACCCACTCCGGTATTTTGGCCTGGAGAATTCCATGGACTATATAGACCATGTGGTTGCAAAGAGTCGGACATGACTGAGTGCTTTATCTCAACCTAAGACACTTGCAAACCATGAGATAAGCCAGGTTTTCTCCACAACATTCACACCTATCTTCCTCCTTCTAGAAAGTGAGATTACCCACCACAAAGTTGTGGGTGCACAGTATGCATACACTTTTCTCAATGTTCATGATAATCAACCATGATATTCCTTACCTCTAAATAGAACCTTAATATTAGAATTAATCACATATATGCATTCATATAGTCACTACTAATAAATTGATAACATCTATTTTCCCTCTTTTGACTAGATAGAGGAATGCAGAAAAACATCTACAGAGGAATATGTCATACATTTCATTCTAAGGTTCACTAAGTATTAGATGCGTGATTCTGTTTTTTATTATAGACAGTCACTGGAATCTCTAGATAAATACAAGCTTTACTATCGAAGGGGTAAAGGATCCTTAAGTTCAACAAAACCAATGCTTCTTCACCCTTTGCTCTACCATAACCAATCAAATTAATATATCATATGCGTTTGTTAACATATCACACGTATACATCATGTGGACAAATTTCAAGTAAATGATTGCACATCTTATATCTGTTCAGATACATGGGGAAGCTGACTAATTTTTAATTTTAGTGTTGAAAAATGCCCAATACTCAGATAAATAACACATTTTAAAGATGATTTGAAGATGGCACAGTGCTTATGCACATGGAATTAAATAATAGAAAACAAGGATGAAGACCAACAGTGCACAGGCCAGAGGGGATTGACAAAACATGTGTGTGATAGACACGTGGTAAGTGTAGTGCACAATTCAAACAATGTAAAAGTGGAAATAATAGTTATAAAGGAGAATAATAAATCTGCCAGATATATGGCTCCCACATATCAAAAAATTCAGTCAGGTTTTTACTCCTGAAACTTGAGCAATTTAGACAGTAATTAGGGGATTAGCCTTATGTATACGATTGAACACACTATTATCTTACTCACTTGACAAAATCAATTTATTAATGACTCCTAGATATCTCTCTATTCTGGAACTGCTGATCTCCTATGACTAGGAAATGTTCCGTACAGCAGATCTTGAGACCATGGCATAACCTTTGCTGAAATAATACAGAACTCCAAAGATAATCATAAAAATTTTAACTGGATGAGAATGCTAATAAAAAATGGCAAAATTCTTTTAAACATTGATCCCTCTATATAAGAGTCCTAATCAATGATTAAATGGACCACTCTATCTAATTCCCTGAAGATTACTCAACCAGGAAATTCTAACCTTTTCTAGAAGGACAAGTGTAGTAAAAGGCAATCAAATGAACATTGAATTCTGTTCCTGTCACTTAATAGCAGTTTAATGTTGGGTAGCTTACTTAACCCTTCTTAAGGCTATATATGATTTCCTCATATGTAAAACGAATACATCCCTTACATTCAGAGAACCAGATGACTTATTTGTGGAAAGTGACTTGCATAAAGTAGTAAACCAAATGCTGGTTCTATAATCTGCCATGGATTACAGATGGAATTAAACCTATCTGTTGCTGAAAGTGTTTAACTTCAGGCTTGTAGCTTCTTTGCGCATTATATCCTTCAGTATTCTCTAACTTGAATCAAGAATCCAGAGCTGAAAACTATAGGGAGATAGATGTCTACTCACTTTAAGAAAGATCTGTAGTTGTGTCACCTTAATATCAGTGAGTTTTGGCTTGAAGTGAGTTTTCAAGAACGAAGCAAAAACTTCAAGACCTTTTGGTGGGGATCTTATTGAGGCCTTTGCTGTAAATCAATTCCTGATACATCCCAAAATATTAAATCTTGAGATTAGTTACCTACAATTCACTTTTCTTCCTCAATCACCTACTGCATGATTTTTCAGTAGCTGCACAAACAATAACCACAAACTTAGTGGCTTAAAAGACATTTATTATCTCCCAGCTTTCATAGGTTTGAGGTCCACCTTGGTTTCACTGGGTTCTCTGCTTATGACTGAACTCAAGGTATCATCCAGCTGGACTGTCATCTGGAGGCTTAGCCAAAGAAGCCACTTCCAGGCTTATTTAGGTTGCCAGGAGGATTTGGCTCCTAGATGTTGTAGGACTGAGGCCCTCATTTACTGGGTCTTGGCAAGCAGCTGTTCTTATCTTATAGAAACTGCTACATTTCCCATAACATGCCTCTCTTAGGTAAGTTGGCAACAATGGGTAAATGCTTCTGGTGCTTCTGATCTCTTCGATTTCCTTTTCTAGTGCTAGCTACAGTAGACTCCTTTATTCTAAAGGGCTTACCTGAGTGTGTCAGTACTATCCAGGTAATCTTAAGATCAGCAGAGGTGGGACTTTAACAAAATATTCAAAATCCCTCTCAGCAGTATTAGATAACTAGTGTTTTTCTGAATAATCACTGAATGAGAATCTTGGAGCATCATCTCTAGAATTCTGCCTTCTACACCTGCAAAAACCCAAAAACTTTCTTGTTCAATAACCCATTTGAGACAATGCCACCAACCACACAGAGCTACCTATTTGCATATTATGTTTGCTTATAAATACCTCACTCCTTTTATTCATAGCTCTTCTCTGTAATTATGCACTATTTTTGTCATTATTTGATTTAAATTGCTGCAAAAAGAATACCCAGCTGTGGATGTGACTGGTGATAGAAGCAAGGTCCGATGCTATAAAGAGCAATATTGCATAGGAACCTGGAATGTCAGGTCCATGAATCAAGGCAAATTGGAAGTGGTCAAATAAGAGATGGCAAGAGTGAATGTCAACATTCTAGGAATCAGTGAACTAAAATGGACTGGAATGGGTGAATTTAACTCAGATGACCATTATATCTACTACTGCAGGCAGGAATCCCTCAGAAGAAATGGAGTGGCCATCATGGTCAACAAAAGAGTCCGAAGTGCAGTACTTGGATGCAATCTCAGAAACGACAGAATGATCTCAGTTCGTTTCCAAGGCAAACCATTCAATATCACAGTAATCCAAGTCTATGCCCCAACCAGGAAAGCTGAAGAAGCTGAAGTTGAA
>NW_011495035.1:8059741-8061353 GCF_000754665.1 Bison bison bison | reverse complement strand
TTCTATGAAGACCTACAAGACCTTTTAGAACTAACACCCAAAAAAGATGTCCTTTTCATTATAGGGGACTGGAATGCAAAAGTAGGAAGTCAAGAAACACCTGGAGTAACAGGCAAATTTGGCCTTGGAATACGGAATGAAGCAGGGCAAAGACTTATAGAGTTTTGCCAGGAAAATGCACTGGTCATAACAAACACCCTCTTCCAACAACACAAGAGAAGACTCTACACATGGACATCACCTGATGGTCAACACCGAAATCAGATTGATTATATTCTTTGCAGCCAAAGATGGAGAAGCTCTATACAGTCAGCAAAAACAAGACCAGGAGCTGACTGTGGCTCAGATCATGAACTCCTTATTGCCAAATTCAGACTGAAATTGAAGAAAGTAGGGAAAACCACTAGACCATTCAGGTATGACCTAAATCAAATCCCTTATGATTATACAGTGGAAGTGAGAAATAGATTTAAGGGCCTAGATCTGATAGATAGAGTGCCTGATGAACTACGGAATGAGGTTCGTGACATTGTACAGGAGACAGGGATCAAGACCATCCCCATGGAAAAGAAATGCAAAAACCCAAAATGGCTGTCTGGGAGGCCTTATAAATAGCTGTGAAAAGAAGAGAAGCAAAAAGCAAAGGAGAAAAGGAAAGATATAAGCATCTGAATGCAGAGTTCCAAAGAATAGCAAGAAGAGATAAGAAAGCCTTCTTCAGCAATCAATGCAAAGAAATAGAGGAAAACAACAGAATGGGAAAGACTAGGGATCTCTTCAAGAAAATCAGAGATACCAAGGGAACATTTCATGCAAAGATGGGCTCGATAAAGGACAGAAATGGTATGAACCTAACAGAAGCAGAAGATATTAACAAGAGGTGGCAAGAATACACAGAAGAACTGTACAAAAAAGATCTTCACAACCCAGATAATCATGATGGTGTGATCACTGACCTAGAGCCAGACATCCTGGAATGTGAAGTCAAGGGGGCCTTAGAAAGCATCACAACAAATAAAGCTAGTGGAGGTGATGGAATTCCAGTTGAGCTATTCCAAATCCTGAAAGATGATGCTGTGAAAGTGCTACACTCAATATGCCAGCAAATTTGGAAAACTCAGCAGTGGCCACAGGACTGGAAAAGGTCAGTTTTCATTCCAATCTCAAAGAAAGGCAATGACAAAGAATGCTCAAACTACTGCACAATTACACTCATCTCACATGCTAGTAAAGTAATTCTCAAAATTATCCAAGCCAGGCTTCAGCAATATGTGAACCGTGAACTTCCTGATGTTCAAGCTGGTTTTAGAAAAGGCAGAGGAACCAGATCAAATTGCCAACATCAACTGGATCATGGAAAAAGCAAGAGAGCTCCAGAAAAGCATCTATTTCTGTTTTATTGACTATGCCAAAGCCTTTGATTGTGTGAATCACAATAAACTATGGAAAATTCTGAAAGAGATGGGAATACCAGACCACCTGATCTGCCTGTTGAGAAATTTGTATGCAGGTCAGGAAGCAACAGTTAGAACTGGACATGGAACAACAGACTGGTTCCAAATAGGAAAAGGAGTTCTTCAAGGCTGTATATTGTCACCCTGTTTATTTAACT
>NW_011495035.1:8046504-8059374 GCF_000754665.1 Bison bison bison | reverse complement strand
TGAAACTCCAGTACTTTGGCCACCTCATGCGAAGAGTTGACTCATTGGAAAAGACTCTGATGCTGGGAAGGATTGGGGGCAAGAGGAGAAGGGGATGACAGAGGATAAGATGGCTGATGGCATCACTGACTTGATGGATGTGAGTCTGAGTGAACTCCGGGAGTTGGTGATGGACAGGGAGGCCTGGTGTGCTGCGATTCATGGGGTCGCAAAGAGTCGGACACGACTGAGCAACTGATCTGATCTGATCTGATCTGATACCCATTTGACTATAGGACCATGTCTATTTTTTTCTCACCAGTGTATTCACAATACCTAGCATACCAATTTACCTGTGATAGGTGTTTAGTAGACTATTACTAAAAAAGAGACAAAATAAATAGACAAATAAATAAAGACGGGATATTTCTATTACTAAATCTGGATGGAAGAGTCCCTCTTTTTGATGCACTGGCTTTTGGAAGGCAGAGGGAGAGCATCTCTCTGTGTCTCTTAATGAATTAGCTTGTCTTTCATTTTAGGATTTTGCACAGCTTCTTTCCTTACTGTCTGGTACTCACAGGGAACGTTTTGTGATACCCTGTGCTTATTCTGTGTTCTATGTGGTAACAAGTGTTTACCTTCCAGGGGCACTGTTCTGTACACTTACCTGGCTCTATCTCTGTGATGTCTCCATGTCTCTGCACAGAAGCTTCTGTGAGCCCTGCATGTCTAGGCTGTAGGAAGAAGGGAAATATAGGGTAACTTTCTTGTACCATATTTGTTTTTTCACTGAAAACTCTAACCAAATGTGTTGGGAGAAAGCAGGTAATTTCTATACGTGGGCATATAACATTCATGCAATAAAATTCCAGTGTAACAACTGCATCCCTAACTCAATGAGATTACTCATATTTCTCTGAATCTCCTTTATTAGTAAAAGTGAATTTGTGAGACAACTAGATAGGCATTTTTCCTGCTTACTACTGGCTTTATGGCCCTGGGCTGTAAATACATCCTGAGCTACTTGAATCTACCAGAAAAGACCACATGCACTTTTAGAGTTGACCTCTAACATATGGGATATTTTATAATTTCCCCTATCTTCTTGCTAATTTCTATCCACTCAAGTTTAGACACAGTCACCAGTTCCTGGAGAAAGTTGTCCCTAATATACCAAGAATGAGCTACTTACCTTGCTCTCATGCTATTCCCCTCTCCCCCTGTCCCAACTACATAAAGACTTCTCTGGTAATGACATTTTATATTGCTTATGTAATTCATATTTCTTCTACCATACTGTAAGCACTCCTCCTAAAGCCCGGAATAATGATTTGAAAACAATAAACAGTAAAGACAACTTGTTGAAAGGAGGAAGAACTAGTTGGAAGGCCAGAAAAAAAAAACAGAAAAATGCCTTTGACATTCCTCTGTGCTATTTTATATGCTACATATAATAAAATTTGGAGAAGCTGTTTATTATCAATAGTGCTGATGTTGACTGTTTTTCTACTGCAAGTAGACAGCTTCTTCAGATGTCTGTCCCTAAAATGACAGTAACACTCCTCCACACCTGCTAATATGGCTATTAAAGAAACAACAACAACCCCCACATATAAACAAAACGGAAAATAATAAGAGTTGGAAAGGATGTGGGAAACTAGAAAGCTTGTGCATTGCTGGTGACAACAGAAAATGGTATAGCCTTTGTGTGGTATGACAGTTCTTCAAAAAAGTTAAAAATAAAATTACCATATGACCCAGCAATTCCACTTCTGAGTATACATCCAAAAGAATTGAAAGTACTAATTCAAACAGTTATTTGTACACCCATGTTTTTATAAGAATTGTTCACAAAAGTCAGAGAGTGGAAACTGCCCATGTGTTCACTGATGGGTGAATGGATAGACAAAATGTGATGTATACATACAATGAACTATTATCTAGCCTTAAAAAGGAAGGTAATTCTGACACATGGTACAACACGGATGAACCTTGAAGCCATTATGCTAAACAAAATCCACCAGTTACTACTGAAGGACAAATATTGTATGATTCTACACAGCAGAAGTGCCTAGAGTAGTCAGATTCACAGACACAGAGATTAGAATGGTGATTGCCATTCTAATGCCTCTTACCATTGCCAGGTAAGAGGGAAGGATAAATGGGAAGTTATTATTTAATGGCTACAGAATTTCACTTGGAAAATATGAAAAAGTTTCAGAGTTGGATGCCAGTGATGGTTGCCCAATAATATGAATATGCTTAGTGGTGCTGAATGGTACACTTAAAGATTATTAAATGGTAAAATTTATGTTATATATATTTTACCACAATGAAAATGTATAAAATTTCTGTTATGCATATTTCACCACAATGGAAATGTTTAAAAATATATCACATGAAAGGAAAATAACAATGAATAGAGTGTCACTAAAATGTACGCCCTCTCAATTGACTCCGGCTAATTGAAGGAAGGTTCCTGCAGGATCCATCCATAGGACTGAACTTGGCTGGATTCTCTATGCCAGCAACATAGTAAATAAAATGAAATGATCAATTTATTTAAAAAACTTCCAATATCCTGAGATGCCTTGAACTCATTTGGATGAGGTTATTTTACAAGTAGGCATTGCAGACATTGTTGTGAAATGAAATTACAGTAAAGCAGATCAGTGAGAGTCATAGGTTTTATAAATCTGCTCTCCCTGTACCATCTTGCATATTCATATATTCATTAAGTGTTCTCCACGTTGTTGGTAATATCTTAGTGCTGACACCCTATCATTAGATTACTCAAGAAGAAAAGCTTAATAACTCTGAAATGTGAAGTTTAAGTTTCTCGATTTTCCACATGAAATAATTTCCTGAGTTATTTTAATATAAGCTAAGATAGTCCAGGGAGTTATTTGAAATAAATATTGAGAAAGAGAATTCATTTAAATGGAGTTAATCCTCCCAGAAATGTATAGCAACAAGATATTTAATCACTGTATATCCAGTTAAATCACATTCAGAAACTGCTGGAAATAGAGACTAGACAACTTTCTTAATTTAGAAGATAGTGTAATACTTAAGGCTTTAATCCCCTTATGATAGATATTGGACGTAGGACTTTGGCATAGTTTTCATGATAAAACTCTTGCTCTTATTAAGATGTTTTATACATGAGTCAGTACAAGTCATTTGTGAATCAACTAAATTCACTACAATAGTCCTCTAGTCTCTTTTTGAGGAAACATGAGTGCTGACATTTTATACTGGATATGACTTTTTTTTATTATCTGTTTCTTGGAGAGTTGTTTTCTAAGACTGATTTAAAAAAATTAAAAGAGCAGTGGCCCCTTTAACACAAGGTCAGAAATGTCCTTACTATAAAATTCATTTATGTTTGTTTTTTGTGCTGAAGAAGAGAGAAAAAAAAGAGAGAGCACATCATATAGCAGTCAGACTAGCACATAGAAACCATATGGCTTGGTCTTTTACTAAATGAAATGGGAATAGTAAATTTTTATCTGACATATGTCATGTAAAAGTTAAAAAACGTTCCCCATCAAAAGCTCAGAAAATTAAATTAAAATCATAAATTTTATCCACGTTCCAGTAGATAACATAAGCATCAATAGTAAAGCACAGTCCATGAACAGCTTTTTATTTAAATTCCTCACTGTACGAAAATAAAAATCATGAAAATAATACAATTTATTATATGATCTGTCATCAAAAATGCTATAGTGATGCTTATATATACTCACATGACTTAATAAATCTTTACCCTAAAGTAAACAATTTGTAGAACTCAAACTCCTCTGTAAAAATAGTAATTTATTGCATCACACAATACCCACATAAGCTGAATATGTTACCCTTTAATAACCTATAGTCTAACAGATTTTAGGAAAGCAAAAATAGAAAAATTACTTATATCTAAAGATCAAGCTTGCAAATATAACTGTAAATATGCTTTATTCCTTGGGAACAGATTTTTAGAGAAAACATAAGCAAAGCTACTACTTGAAAATGTACATATTGAATTATTCAACTAAATAACTCACATACTTTTCAATAAACACAGCAGAACTTTCCAGAGTACTTCACAGAGTCTTGCTTGTAATCACCTTTGCATCTGCCTTTGAACAACTTTCAAGAGCACATGAACACGAATCTTTTTTTTTTTTTAAGTTTTAATTGTTGAAACTTTAGATACACAAGAGTATATTTATATGGAGTAGTCTTTTTCTCTGGACTATGGTTCATGAAAATCACTTTGCCCAGTGATTTATTTTTAAAATGGAAGTAGCACCATTGTTTTCGTTTATTATAAAAGACAATATACTTATAAAAACCAGACCAACTCCCAGAAATATAAAGGAAAATGGTAAAACCATTTGTATCACATAATTCAGAAATCACCACTAATATTAACATCTTGGGGCATATCCTTCTAAAGTTACTTCCATGCATAACTGTGTTAGTTGCTCAGTTGTATCTGACTCTTTGTGACTCCATGGACTGTAGCCCACCAGGCTCCTCTGTCCATGGAATTTTCCTGGCAAGAATACTGGGGTGGGTTGCCATTCTACATTAAAGGCAGATTCTTTACTGTCTGAGCCACCAAGGAAGCACAACTGTATGAATATATACATGCATATACTATACATTTACTTTAACAAGAATGGGATTGTATCATGCTGTGGTTTGTACTCAATTTTTTAACCTCTATATGTTTGGCATAATCCATATTAATAAAAGATATATGCCAAATTTTCAATTAGCTGCTTTATATTCCATTATAAATGTATATGATTATCTGATTATATAATTTATATATAGTTACTTACAATGATTAAAACATATACTATATATAACATTTTATGCTAATACTTATTATGCTGTTTATTGTGATCTGTAATTATTTAATCATAATTTATTTAAGCTATCATCCACTGATAGATATTTGTTTTGTTTTTCACTTAATAAAATACAAATATAGAGGGTTTTTTTTATTCATGTCTTTTGAACATGAGCAAGTTGAAAGAGCAAGTAGATAAAAAGCAAGAACACACACATATGATTATATATGAAATATATATGAGATTATATAATGATTTGGATAACAGAAACAGTCTTGATGGTTTATGAAAGTGAAGTCACTCAGTCATGTCTGACTCTTTGAGACCCCATGTACTGTAGCCACCAGGGTCCTCTGTCCATGGGATTTCCCAGGCAAGAATACCGGAGTGGGTTGCCATTTCCTTCTCCAGAGGATTTTACCAACCCAGGGATCGAACCCGGATCTCCGGCATTGTGGGCAGACGCTTTACCATCTGAGCCACCAGGGAATCCATGAGCAAACATACAAAAACACACTCATGTTGTCATTCCCTGGAGAGGCTGTATATTCTTCATTTGTGCCCATCAGGCTGTATATTCTTCATTTGTGCCCATCAAACAATGGAAAATAAATTAATAATGAAAATGTTATATTTGGCCACAAAAAATCTTCCCAAAGTAAAAATTTTATGAGAAAGATTCTGTTTATATTCCTTATACAAAATAGCAATCTAAAGCAGAAGTAAATACACCTCATTCCAAAGAACAAATAAAAATGCAAGCAGTGTTCTATGCAGGCTCAGAAGCAAAATATTCATATCAAAATCTATAGAGGCAGAAAAAGCTCTCCTTTCAGGAAACTACATACCTTTAAATCGTCTATTATGAAAAAAGAAAATTAAGTAGTTACCTAAAAATTTGAGTTTTCTGACTTCTTCAGGGTTAGCAAAATGAAATTTTAACTTTTTAGATTTAAAATTATACCTTTACACACATCACATTGGAACTGTGTACTTTCTTATTTCCCCCTCCCCCTTCTCTCCTCACACATCTCAGTTTCCATATCCTGTGACAGTATTTGGTAGGAAAATGAACTTCCAACATTGTAATTCCATTTCTAAGTTTCACACCCTATCACTGCAAATCTGCTGCTGATGATATGCAGGAAGTGTCCTGGATCAGCAAGGCAGACCCAATATAATCACAAGGATAAAAGAGTTAAAAAAGATGTGACATGGGGAACTGAAGAGTTAACAGCTTGAGAAGGACTCAGATGATGTTACTGGCTTTGAAGATGGAGGAAGAGATGCCACAAGCCAAAGAATATGCACAACCTCTAGATGCTTAAATGGATTCTTCTCAAGAGCCTCCAAAAAAAGGAACACAGCCATTTGAAACTTTGATTTTAACCCAGTGTGACTCTTTTCAGACTTCTGGATTGCATAACTGTAAGAAGAATTTGTCTTGTTTTAAGCCTCTAACATTGTGGAAACATTAGAGCAGCAGTATGTAACCAAAGCATCAACTAATTCAGCATAGTAAGAATATGGTTGTAATGTTCATAGCAGCATTATTTACAATTGCCAAGATACGGAAGCAACCTACATTTCCATCAACAGAGGAATGGATAAAGAAGATGTATATACATACATACATCTATTTCTGCTTTATTGACTGTGCCAAAGCCTTTGACTGTGTGGATCACAATAAACTGTGGAAAATTCTGAAAGAGATGGGAATATCAGACCACCTGACCTGCCTCCTGAGAAATTTGTATGCAGGTCAGGAAGCAACAGTTAGAACTGGACATGGAGCAACAGACTGGTTCCAGATAAGAAAAGGAGTATGGCAAGGCTGTATATTGTCACCCTGCTTATTTAACTTATATGCAGAGTACGTCATGAGAAATGCTGGGCTGGATAAAGCACAAGTTGGAATTAAAATTGCTGGGAGAAAAATTAATAACCTCAGATATGCAGATGACACCACCCTTATGGCACAAAGTGAAGAAGAACTAAAGAGTCTCTTGATGAAAGTGAAAGAGGAGAGTGAAAAAGTTGGCTTAAAGCTCAACATTCAGAAAACTAAGATCATGGCATCTGGTCCCACGACTTCATGGCAAATAGATGGGGAAACAGTGGAAACAGTGGCAGGTACATTCCTTACTGTCTGAGCCACTGGGGAAGCCCATAGTAATAGTAGTATAATCTTTAAAAGTTGTGAATTAATACACTGTACACCTGTAACTTGTATAATAACATACATGATGCATACTTTAATTTAAAAAAAAGTACACAAATGAAAAAAACAGTATGGTTCTTATGAAGATTAAAAGACATGAAGTGTGTGAAGTGCTTAGCCCAATGTCTTGAGCAGGGTAAGAAATCAATAAATGATAGCTGCTAGAACTAGTCATATATTATTGTCATTATAATACTGACGAAATACTGACTGAACTACATTCTGCAAAAAACAATAAGAATGCTTGAATCATCTGGTATGTGAAATTCCAAGGAATGATTGAAATCCTTAATATTTATTGTAGGCAGGGTATAAACTGTGGTAAGTATTAACATTTAGAGAAAACAGAAACCACAGGAGAGTCCCAGTATTCTTTTTATCCTACTGAGCACTTTAATGAATATATTTAAATACTTGGAATAAATCTCTCTGTTTATTTCAACAAAACTTGACAGCATCAAAATTCCTAAGGGTTTAAGATACTTAGAATTTTCATTTTCATGAATAGCCTCACTTTACAGACAACTGAATATCTCTAATCTCCATAGGATGAATTTTGATGGGAATAATTTTGGATAGTCCCCTTCCTTTCTAGTTCTAAAGATGAGTGAAATCGATTTTAACAAAGCATTTTATTCCAATTGACATCCTCTGTCCACAGTTTCAAAAGTGATTTTTCCATGACACAGGTGAAGATTTGGATTGTTTTAAAGTAAAATATCTTTAATGATATTTATCATATTCATTTATACAAGAATGTTTATATACTCAGATTCAATGTTCTGGTTTAATCCTTAGCTTTTCATTTCTACTTTCTTAAATGCATGAGTCGATATTTTAAGCTTAAAACAGTGCTTTATTTTTGTTTCAGAATCAGGCAAGAGTTTTGAGCACTAAGCTCATATTTTAAATTTATTTAATGACATTCCTTCTTAGAAACACATTTATATATATTTTATGCCCCTAATACTGGGTGATGTTGGTCTATTGTTCTTCTCTATTCAAAATCCAAGTTAAAGATTACTCTGACTAGCCCCACAATTGGACTGATATAACATGGGTAATATAAATAACGTCTTACCTAAATTAGAGATTTACTGATTAGTTTGAGACCCGGGTTTGATCTCTGGGTCGGGAAAATCCCCTGGAGAAGGAAATGGCAACCCACTCCAGTGTTCTTGCCTGGAGAATCCCATGGACGGAGGAGCCTGGTAGGCTACAGTCCATGGGGTCTTAAAGAGTCGGACATGACTGAGCGACTTCACTCACTGTTGTGTTCAGTCAACCCTTTACACAGCATGATGACTCAGATGGTAAAGAATCTGCCTGCAATGCAGGAGACCGGGGTTCGATCCCTGGGGCTGCAAGATCCCCTGGAGAGGGAATGGCTACCCACTCCAGTATTCTTGCCTGGCGAATTCTATGGACAGAGAAGCCTGATGGACTACTGTCCATGTGGTTGTAAACAGTCGAACAAGACTGAATGAGTAGCACTACACGTGACTTCAGTCAACCCTTTACACATCATACAACAGGATCTTAAGGTCTTAAGTAAGTAAGTGAACTCACTCAGTCACGTCCGACTCTTTTCCACTCTATGGACTGTAGCCTACCAGCCTCCTCTGTCCTTGGAATTTTTTAAGCAAGAGTACTGGAGTGGGTTGCCATTTCCTTCTCCAGGGGATCTTCCCGACCCAGGGATCGAACCGGTGTCCTTTGTTGCAGGCAGACGCTTAACCGTCTGAGCCACCAGGAAAAATTAAGGTCTTATACTGGGTGTTTTTATATATATTTTATCTTATATTTAGCTTATATTTTATATATTTTATCTTATATTTATATAAATTAACAAATTTCATTCATTTATCTCTTTAAACAAATATATATTTACATTACATAAAATACTTATTTTAAGTATAACAGTGATATGGGGCCAATACAAAGATAAATAAGGAACTATTGGTAACTCAGTGAGTGTACCAAAATTAGGTGGGATTAAAGTCATGATTAATGCACAACATTTACACTGTGAACTAGGCATGGAATAACTGAAGTACAAAGTATGAAGTTAGGATACTGTTTGGTAGGTAAGGAGAGCCTTGAAGAAGCCCCAGTAGAAGTTTCAAAAGTTTTGTATTTGTGGCCTATTTTAAGATACTCAAATTATTACTAATCATATGAACACAGAACACAAACATATCTACAATGTAAAAGTGGTTCGTGGAGTCTATAAAAGTATCCAGTTTTTAGCCTATTCTTGGTGATCGCTCAGAATGTAAATTTTCTGAAAAATGACTGCTCTCACAACTGCCTTGTTTACCTGTAAGGACAATTTTAAGTATGTCAATAGCCCTGTTTCTTTTAGGATTTCCTTGATGTTATATTTTGTTTACAGGTCATTGTGTCATACATCCTGCTCAATTATGTTATTGTTCTAAAGCATATAACATTTAACATCTTCTTCTTTGTTCATGGATATATTGTTTTACTTTATCTTTATTAGTATATTAATTATAGTATTTACAATTTTCCTCTGTCTGCTATTTATTATATACTTTTTCTCCCTAGTCTCAGTTTTCTGCTTGTCTATTTTGTCTTTGAGTGTTAGCAGTTTTCCTCTGGGATGTGACAATTCTTGTTTGCCTACTCATATTTGAGATGAAGCACTTACTAGTTCTTTGGCGACTCTGCAGGGAATTTACTGTTGCCCATTTGGAGCATCTAGATAGGATGATGATCTGGCTGAGACATTTTGCTGGAGACCTCAAAATGTATATTGCCTTAGGTGTATTCATTTGATTCATCAGAGTCACAAGAGAAAAATCTTTCAGTCTCCTGCCTGACTCACAGCATTCTAGAAAATGAGGGTGAGCAAGCTCCAGGAATTGGTGGTGGACAGGGAAGCCTGGTGTACTGCGGTCCATAGGGTTGCAAAGAGTTGGAAACGACTGAGAGACTGAACTGAACTGAACTGATGATACCAGACATTCATGATGCAAACACACTTTTAGAGAGCTCTTATATACTGTTTTGGAACAGAAGGAGTAGGAAACTGGTGCTGCAAATTCCTGAGTGTGTTTGAGTATCTGTGTTACAAACCAGGTTGTCATCCTGCCTTACAACTAACGTGAGTCATCTTCCTCTCTTCTTTCCCTCCTTCTCTCCTTCTTTCCTCCGTCCCTCCGTTCCTTCCATAAGATAGAACCATCAATTGCTCCGTCAAATTATGAATTCGCTCCTTCATTACCATTTAGTTTCTCTTTTTGTTTTTGTGATTCCATGCCTTATGACAGTGACGCACGTGGATGTACATATACATACATCCAGTCACTTCAGTGAATTTTCGTGGAGGGAATAGAAAAATAAATAAGCAAATAGTCTTAAGTCCTTTTTTATTTAAAGCTAGAAGTCTCCAGCAGGTTTTTTCATTAGGTATCAATCTCATAGTACAAGATTTTCCACATGTAGAAAGGTGAAGTCCAAGGGGTCTGCCTTTTCATGGATACTTCTTTCCATTCATATCCTGAGGATTATTTATGCAGAAAATACAGTTCTCTGCCTTCCTCTGACTGTAAATACACAACCTTGTCTCTCAGCCTTACATAGGGAGACTCTCAAAACATAGCTAAGTGGCATTCATCTGATTCAATTTCCCTTACTATGGAAGGGACCCTCCTTTTTTTTTCTAAAATCTAGATATTCCATATTATAGGTTTGAATTTAAATATACATTTACATACTCAGAAAAAAGGTATACTTTATCAATTAAAAAAGTTTGTAGTGGGAGTGGAGGCTTTTTATGTCAGATCAATTCTCCATCTTGACTGTAGTCTTCTTATTATTAAAATACATCAAATATTGATGGAATTCCTGACACTGTCTCAATTATTAGGCAGAAAATAAATAAGGAATGAGGTAAGTTTGATATATGTGAATAGATGGCACTTAACATTTATATTTCAACTTATATTTATATATTATGTTGCTACGGGTAGTGAGGAGTGCATTGCATTTCTAACTTAGTGTGAAATGTTCTCAGCTAAATCTTTCTGATACATTCTTTTCTATTCTGCTAATAAGATTCATACCATTCTCTGCCTTGTGTCTTGGATTGTCTGTTTTTCATATTAAATTATTGTTCTGATCAGCATTTTTAAGCTTCTTTACCCTTGTCTTTCTAATAAATACTTCAATCATTAGTTTCTGGATTATTTCCAATATTTCTACAGTTCTATTAATTAGCTGCCAAAACTAGCATCGGGCACATGGGGACACATTGACTAGGATGACAAGAGAAAATGGAAACAGGAATTGCTGTATGCGTGCTTTTCCCCAGCAGTCTTTAAATTTCTTTTTGTTCTGCTTTTGTTGATAGATTTTAATATTCAGTCAACAATGTTTATACTTTTCATCCTGATTGGTTTTGATGTTTTACAATTATATGTGCATGAGTGGGTTATCTGTTAGAATTCTGAACAGCATTTTCAATGAGGGGGAAAAAAAAGACATTTAGATGGTTTGATGAAAGACTGAACCTTACCTTACAGGGACCCCTCTTGGTTCCTCTCCAGTTCCATTTCTGAGGACAAAGTACAAATACATGAGGAGGGTGAAGGGAATGGATGTGAAGAAGGAGAGATGGCTAGACAGGTAGTAATGGTGGTTGTTCAGCCCAAAGTGACAAATATGGGCATTGCATTGTGGGTTAATAAAAATCGATAACCAAGTCATGAGCTGACTAATCTTGTACTGTCCTATTCCAGTTACCTCAGGAAAACATCCTCAGTTTATAAAGTGAAAGGTAAAAGTATGTATTTTATAACACGTTGAATTTAAATTTTAAGCCATAATGGAGTGTTTTCCTTATTCACAGTTATTTTTATTTATTTATTTATTTTACTTTTTTTAAAATTTTATTTTATTTTTAAACTTTACAATATTGTATTGGTTTTGCCAAATATCGAAATGAATCCGCCACAGGTATACATGTGTTCCCCATCTTGAACCCTCTTCCCTCCTCCCTCCCCATACCATCCCTCTGGGTCGTCCCAGTGCACCAGCCCCAAGCATCCAGTATCGTACATCGAACCTGGACTGGCGACTCGTTCCATATATTTTATTATACGTATTTCAATGCCATTCTCCCAAATCATCCCACCCTCTCCCTCTCCCACAGAGTCCAAAAGACTGTTACAGTTATTTTTAAAGATTATACATACACTCTAGAAATAATGGTAATATAGTTATATTCAGTTTATATTGTAACTATAACAATACAATAGATAACGATTTTTTTTCCCCACTGAAACTAAGATGTTATCACATGTAGGATGCACCTTTATTTTATGTATATCTATGCTTGGTATTTGGAGAAGGCAATGGCACCCCACTCGAGTACCCTTGCCTGGAAAATCCCATGGACGGAGGAGCCTGGTAGGCTGTAGTCCATGGGGTCGCTAGGAGTCGGACACGACTGAGCGACTTCACTTTCATGCATTGGAGAAGGAAATGGCAACCCACTCCAGTGTTCTTGCCTGGAGAATCCCAGGGATGGGGGAGCCTGGTGGGCTGCCGTCTATGGGGTCGCACAGAGTCGGACACGACTGAAGTGACTTAGCATAGCATAGCATGCTTGGTATTAAACTATCATGTCTCAGTTTCAGATCCATCCTTTCATGTCTGCTGCAATATTGACACTGGAACTCTGAGACATGTTTCTGTTTTGCCAGCTGGCTTACTTTAAGATCGCCCATAAAGAATTGCTAGGGGGTGAGTATTAGGCTGAGGAGGAAGGGACTTTCTTCTTCCTGGTTTGTT
>NW_011495035.1:8040323-8046404 GCF_000754665.1 Bison bison bison | reverse complement strand
TTTCTGTTTTGCCAGCTGGCTTACTTTAAGATCGCCCATAAAGAATTGCTAGGGGGTGAGTATTAGGCTGAGGAGGAAGGGACTTTCTTCTTCCTGTTTTTTTTTTTTTTTTTTCTGTTTCTCTCAGTGTCACTGAATTCCTCATTGTGTAAATTCATGGAAAATATTTTCTCTCAATCCATGGTTTGTCTTTTCATTTCCCAAGGAGTGTACTTATCACGTTAACTGCAGATATGTGGCAGATGGACTTTATCAGTCTGATAAAACATCATTTTTTGACTATGATGCTAAGAAGTTCTATTATGAATGGATGTTGCATTTTATCAAATGCTTTTCCCACAAGTACAGGGATTATCATTTAATTTTCTTCTGTATTATAGTAATTAACTTTTGAATATCAAACCATGCATATACTCCTAGAATAAAATTCACTTAATCATGAGAATTTCCAGCGGTGCTGGAGCAACTTTAAGGAGATACCCCACACCCAAGGGAAAAGGAGATGCCCCAGCAAGATGATAGGAGGTGAGAAATTGCATTTAGAATCAAACTCCATACCCATCAGAGAGGATCAGAGGGCTCAAACATATCTTGTGCACACCAGGACCCAGAGACCTTACACAGACTGAGACAGAACTGTGTTTAAGTGTCTCCTGAGGAGGTACGGGTCAGCAGTGGAATGTTACAGGGGTAAGGGCTCTGGGTGCAGTAGACGTGGGTATGGCACAAGCCCTCTTAGAGGAGGTCATCATTAACCCCACCACACAGCCACCAGAGCCTCAGGTCATAGCAAACACCCTCTTCCAATAATACCATAGAAGACTCTACACATCAACATTACCAGGTAGGCAATATCGAAATCAGATTGATGATATTCTTTGTAGCCAAAGATGGAGAAGCTATATACAGTCAGCAAAAACAAGATTGGGAGCTAACTGTGGCTAAGATCATGAACTCCTTATTTCCAAATTCAGACTTAACTTGAAGAAAGTAGGGAAAACTACTAGACCATCCAAGTATGACCTAAATCAAATCTCTTATGATTATTCAGTGGAAGTGACAAATAGATTCAAGGGATTAGATCTGATAGACAGTGCCTGAAGAACTGTACAGGAGGCCAGGATCAAGACCATCCCCAAGAAAAAGAAATGCAAAATGGTTGTCTGAGGAGGCTTTACAAATAGCTGTGAATACAAGAGACACAAAAGGCAAAGGAGAAAAGGAAAGATAGACCCTTTTGAATGCAGAGTTCCAAAGAATACCAAGGAGAGATTAAAAAAAGCCTTCCTCAACAATCAATGCAAAGAAATAGAGGAAAACAATAGAATGGGAAAGACAAGAGATCTCTTCAAGAAAATTAGAGATAGCAAGGGAACGTTTCATGCAAAGATGGGCTCAATAAAGGACAGAAATGGTAGGGACCTAACAAAAGCAGAATATATTAAGAAGAGGTGGCAAGAATACACAAAAGAACTATACAAAATAGATATTCACGACCCAGATATGCAGGATGGTGTGATCACCATTAGAGCCAGACATTCTGGAATGCGAATTCAAGTGGGCCTCAGGAAGCATCACTACAAACAAAGCTAGTGGAGGTGATGGAATTCCAGTTGAGCTATTTCAAATCCTAAATGATGATGCTGTGAAAGTGCTGCACTCAATGTGCCAGCAAATTTGGAAAACACAGCACTGGCCACAAGACTGGAAAAGGTCAGTTTCATTCCAATCCCAAAGAAAGGCAATGCCAAAGAATGCTCAAACGACCAAACAATTGCACTCATCTCACACATTAGTAAAGTAATGCTCAAAATTCTTCAAGCCAGGCTTCAACAGTACATGAACTGTGAACTTCCAGATGTTCAAGCTGGATTTAGAAAAGGCAGAGGAACCAGAGATCAAATTGCCAGCATCCGTTGGATCATCGACAAGGCAAGAGAGTTCCAGAAAAACATCTCCTGCTTTATTGACTATGCCAAAGCCTTTGACTGTGTGGATCACAATAAACTGTGGAAAATTCTGAAAGAGATGGGAATACCAGACCACCTGATTTTCCTCCTGAGAAATCTGTATGCGGGTCAAGAAGAAACATGGACATGGACGTGGAACAACAAACTGGTTCCAAATAGGAAAAGGAGTACAGCAAGACTGTGTATTGTCACCCTGCTTATTTAACTTATATGCAGAGTATATCATGAGAAATGTTGGTCTGGATGAAGCACAAGCTGAAACCAAGATTGCCAGGAGAAAAATAAATAACCTTGGATATGCAGAGGACACCACCTTTATGGCAGAAAGTGAAGAACTAAAGAGTCTCTTGATGAAAGTGAAAGAGGACAGTGAAAAAGTTGCTTAAAACTCAACATTCAGAAAAGTAAGATCATGGCATCTGGTCCCATCACTTCATGGCAAATAGAGTGGAAACAGTGGAAACAGTGACAGACTTTAATTTCTTGGGCTCCGAAATCACTGCAGATGGTGACTGCAGCCATGAAATTAAAAGACGCTTGCTCCTTGGAAGAAAAGTTATGACCACCTAAATAGTGTATTAAAAAGCAGAGACATTATTTTGTCCACAAAGGCCTGTCTAGTCAAAGCTATGGTTTTTCCAGTAGTCAGGTATGGATGTGAGAGTTGGACTATAAAGAAAGCTGAGCACTGAGGAATTGATGCTTTTGTACTGGGTGTCATGATTGGAATTATTTAAAATTTTATTCATTCTTCTGTCATTTTGGGGAATTGTATTTTTGCCGAATTTGTGTATTTCATCATAATTATCATAATTACTGTCATAAAGATGTTTATTGCTTTACTTATTCTTTTAGTGCCTAGAGGGTATGAAATAATGGTCTTTCATTTCTTTCCTGATGTTGTTATTTTGTGTTTACTCTATTGTTTTTTTAATGTGTCTTGCTATTCTTTTATTAGGATTATTTTCCAATGAATTAACTTTTAACTTTGTTGCTTCTTTAATTTGTCCTTGTTCTACTTCACTGATTTTTGTTTTATTTTGTTTTCAATATTTCTTTTCATCTCACACTGTTTCCATCCCTCTGATGAACTTAAGTTCTCCACCTTATAGACAAGCAAGCCATCCTTTCCACTAGATAATAAAACACTTATTTTAATGTCCTTGACTGATAATTCTAACTTTATGTCATTACTAAATTTATTTCATTAATTTTCACTTTTAACCTTGTGTCATGTATTTTCTTCCTTTTCATGCATCATGTATATATTTTTTTGTATTGAGCACTGGACATTTTATGTAGAAGAATTCGGAGCCTAAATACATCATGCTTACTCCCTCCAATGAGAACCTCTTTTCTCAAGGTCCAATGTGGAGGACTATAGTGTGGCCAATAGTGGAACTTGGTATGGTCTTTGATGCAGTTTTGATTACTTTCAGTTCATCACTTGCTTCAAACACTTTTTCATGAAGAGAAGAAATTTCCTTTCAGGTGAGCTTGGGTCTGAGATCGAAAAGATTTCAAAACTGTCTTTATGCTTTATAATTGATTTCACCTCTTTCTAAACTGTGGGATATATTTCACTTCTTCCAGCCTGGATCCCATATTTTTGGATTTCTTGTTGATCTTCGGTCTTTCTGCCACATTTCTTTGCTTTGGGAGATTTCCTGTTACTCTGTTGCCCTGCCCCTCAGCATTTGGAGAATCTTTGCAGTGTTCCCAGTAAAGTCATTGAGGTCAGACTTTGAAGGGTGACTGTGGGTACAAAATGAAGGTCCAGATGCCACAGAAGAAAATTCCTCTTCTCTGAGGTACTACACTCAACCTTTGATGGCCAGTCTTACCCTCATTAAAGTATAGTGTGCCATAGTGAAATTGCTTTTACTACCTTACCCTTGGTTAAGACACTATGTCTCTCTCAGGTCTTCTTTGATCCAACTCAGGCAAGTTACCCCTGGATATCTGCTCAATGTCAATGAGAAGAGCCAGCAGGGAGGTGGAAATTCTCTGGAAGGTAGATAGGGTTGATTTAGTCTTCATATTCTTTGTGTTTTTTAAACTACAGTTTTATAGCTTATGTAGCTTGTTGTCTTTGTTATTGTGGATGTTGGTCACTTGCATTCTTCTGCTTTCTAATCAGGAGAAACAGTCTGATAGAAACTTATCCAGAATTATATTTTCAGATTATTTCTTTCTTATGTCCCCCGATTTATTTCTCTTGCCTTTGCTCTGTATCATCTCAGCATCTGCTTAACTAATGGCTTCCTACTTCTATTTCAAACAGGCCATCTTTTCTGTAACTTATAAAGATGTAAGACAGTTTTATAAAATTTTAGGCAAAAGTATTAAAGACCATTTATCAACTATGTAGGCTCTATGTAAAGAATTTTGCCTAAATTACTTATTTAAATTCTAATAATAAGTAATTTTGAGGTGCTCATTGTTATCTTGCATTTCAAAACTGTGAACAGAGGTATAGAAACATTAAGTTACATGTTTAAGGTCTTATCTTTAAGTTAGTATATAATTTAATTAAGGTTCTAACAGAGCTTTATCCAATTCTAAATCTTGTGTCCTTAAACACAGTACTGTATTGTGTCTTGGGATTCTTTCTTTTAGGTTCTTAATTCAGAGGTCTCTGAATATTTGAATCTTTAGAATGACCTTCCATTTTTCTTTCCTACTTCTACTAAAATGATATGTTAATTTTACTATTGTTATTGTTGTTTATTGTCTTGCAAGGAATAATATTATACTTATTTTTATCATTTAGGGGCAGAAAGAAAATAATAGAACACAGTGGTGGAGATGTGTGGAGGTGGGTGAATGAACATGAAAGGGTGGTAATACAGCCATGCAGGGGACTATTTTGGAGGAGCCCATGGGATGAGTTGAGTAAAGCTTCTAGGGAGACCAGAGAGAAATTCAGAGAGAGAGGAGAGAAAGAGAAAAAGAGATCGAGAGCCTGAACCTTGAGCGGTGGGGCTCAGTGTGGAGTACAGAAGCACAAGGCACGAGGGGATCTCACTGAGATGTTTGAATGTCACTAGGTCACAGTCAGAGGAGGGCCAGGAGGGGAGCCTGCAGCAAGGACTAGTGTTATCCCACAGGAGCACTTGGTTGTCTGAGCAGGGTGCTCATAGCCTGTGGGGATACTGAGTCAGGAAAAGATGAAACTTACAGTACATCTGTTCACTGTCTAATACAGGAAAATTCATCCAGACTTGGTGTTTGACAAAGACAAAAGGTGGATTTGCCTCACTTTCTCACAAATTCTGTTTGAGCCTGCTTCCTGGAGACAACTTTCCTGAGCTCTTGAACCACTTCTCTTCTGATGACTTTCCTTCCACCCCCTCTGCCTAACTCTCCATCAGTCTGTATGGGTGGAGCAGCGGGACACATTACAACAGGGCTCTTCAGTGTCTCCTTCAGTATACATGGCTTTACTTGTGGGAGTTATCCCTTGCCTGATGCAGTAAACCACTAGTCATTTTCCTTCATCCCAACACAGTTCTTTTTGGTAGAGCAGTATCTACCAACATTCAGAAAGAGAGCTTTTGGATTTTGTCAGAAAGCAGTGACCATTCACCAGAGTGAAGATGCCCAACTATTTTAATAGATAACGGATAACGGCTGTAACTGATGGGAGTGAACAGACAGCTTTCAGATGACAAGAGTTCAAGTGAGACGACAGTTGCAGTCTTGAGTTGCAAAAAAACTCTAAAGGAGTGGGATATTTCCCATAATAGTATCTAATAATCATGTTTTCTGTATGGATTTAAGTTTTTATATTTTTGTGTATCATTATAAATATTTTTAGCGAAATGGAGAGAGGCTGCATTCATAATTGCTAATTGATGTTGTTTAAAACCAGAAGCTCTGATTTAATAACTATGGGTTGTTTTTCTAAGTCTGAGAGCTCATTGAAAATCTCTGAATGAAGGATTTCAGCAATTCACCTTAGCAATGAAACTTACATTTAAATAACACCTTGCTGCTGCTGCTAAGTCACTTCAGTCACGTCCGACTCTGTGCAACCCCGTAGACGGCAGCCCACGAGGCTCCCCCGTCCCTGAGATTCTCCAGGCAAGAACACTGGAGTGGGTTGCCA
>NW_011495035.1:8037712-8040223 GCF_000754665.1 Bison bison bison | reverse complement strand
TAAAAAATTCTAAATACTGTAAAAAACTCACTTCTAAAAACTTATAGCTTACATCTAGAAGTCAATATTTAAATTCTCATTTTTATTAGTATGTAGCCTTGTGCAAGAAATAAAATATAATCCAATTTTAAAAAATTACAATTTTGGTAGAATTAAAAAATAAAACATTTGGTAATCTATGATAGTAAACTAAAAAGAGCATAACGTCAAGGATAATTTTACAGAGATTTACTTTATAATATCCTGCACATATTATTGTTGATAAACTATGAATCTAATCTGTTGTAACAGTCATAGTGTCCTTACAACAAATGCAAATCATTTTTAAGGAGAAAATTAGCTTTTCTTGCTACTGTAAAAATGAAATTTCTCCCATGGGCCTCCATAGAGAAAGCCTTGTATGATATAATGAACGTTATCACAAATTATCCTTCACTGCAAGCAAATATAATATCAAACTAGATTCAGTAAGAGCAGATCTACAAGAAATGCAAAACAACTCAGTCTGAATTTGCATCTTTATGAAGATACGGTCTAACTTAGGAACAACAGGAGATAGTGAAGAACAGGGAAGCCTGAGGTGCTGCAGTTCATGGAGTCACAAAAATGGGACACAGCTTAGCAACTAAACAACAGCAAGGTCTAGGCATCAGATTCTATTAGGCTCTTTTATTTCTCATATCCAAGATTTGAAGAAGAGTTGTGAGATGAAGATTACAATCTCTAGTAAAAACATGGAGGGTACATGTTTTACATAGATAATTAAAGGCCTTTCTAAAGATTTTGATTCTCAACAATGAAAATGGAGAGAGCTAAACAGAACTATTCCATAATGGAAACATGGGGTCCTAACAGTTTGCCTAGGGTGTGGTTAGGATTTTTTTCCTGAAAATAGTTCTGAGTAACTTACACACAGAAATGTTTTCATTTTTAGTAATCTAGAGTTATTAATAAAATGACAAACAACATGACTAGGGAATGAAATAGACAATAACAGCATTCCCCAAAATTGTACCATGAAGTAAAAACCTTACACATATTTAAAACTCTTTTTAGGGCCACCTAAAACCATATTAACTTTTTTTCATATTTTAAAATTTAAGTACTACATTTACTAAAGTACTTCTTTATTTGTATTCTGGGCTTTCCTGGTGGCTTAGATGGTAAAGAATCCACCCACAATGCAGGAGACCAGGGCTGATTCCTGGATCAGGAAGATCCCCTGGAGAAGGGAATGGCTACCCACTCCAGTATTCTTTCCTGAAGAATTCCATGGAAAGAGGAGCCTGATAGGCTATAGTCCATAGGGTCACAAAGAATCAGATATGACTGAGCAACTAACACTATAAGCTGGCTTCTGTGTGATTTACAGAGCCCTTAATCTTTAGGTAGAGATCAGTGCATAAAAAGTGCATTATTAATGCCTTTTTATCTCTTCCCAAAATTCATATTGATTATGTCATATGTTGTAGAGAATCACTGATCACTTAGCTTATCAATTCTTTATACAGAGTGATGAAGTCCAGTCTATAAATCTATAGCAGTAAATTTGTCAGTCCAATTTTTTTCACAGGAACTTTCCAGCATTCCAGTTAATGAGGAACTTTATTGTGCCCATTTCCAAACACTATACCATTTACTGACAGCTAGGCATTGATTGGGTGTGTATCCCTTTAAATCTTTAGATTGCCTAGGGTTGAACGGTTTAGGCATCAGCAGAGTGCACTTTAATTAGCCCTGAGGAAATCACAGTGGGGATGAAACAAGTTGGCTTGTTATTTTTCTGTTTGTACAAATGGCAAATAAAAGCATGTAACTGGATTTTTTAAAAGCATCATCAGTCCTCTAGAGTATGCCCTGTTTATAGTTATGATAGCCTCGTTTCATATAAGTGTCACAAGTCCCTAAAAAGGGCCTTTTTCAGAGTCAGAAAGGTGTTACTACAGGAAGACTCCATTTAAATTGTGACCCTGTTGTTTAGACCTGCACTTTATGCATTTAAAAGGAAGGGCCTGCCAGAGGACTTTGTATCCTATAAGCCACCTGTCCCATCTGTGCTGCCCAGCACCTCATACCAGTGGTTTCCCACTTGGAGCTGCAATAACAGAGATGGGGAAGTCAATGATGGATAAAAGTTACAGGGCTTTATTTGGGAGAGTAAGAAATTTAGAGGCTTCTTTGTACTTCATACAAGTCACAGAAGAAAAGCTAACTCCTTTGCATGCTCTTGGACACAATAGCTGATATTACTTTTTTTTTGCAGAGTATCTATCTCAAGAGTGGAAGAATAAAGGAATATATATTAAATACTTGGGGAAAAGTATCTTAAAAAGTTGAGTAAAAAAATCATTCAATTTAGGAAAGAGTATTTTCCCCTCATTTTTGATCTCCCATTTCTAAATTAAAAACAGACAGTACAGATTTATTTTCAAATCTTAATTTGTTGGAACAAAACATTTAGGGCTAATATTTCTGTGAAATAATTTCTTTTGGATTTGCTCTCATGAATAA
>NW_011495035.1:8035666-8037551 GCF_000754665.1 Bison bison bison | reverse complement strand
CATGAATAAAAAAAGGCCTTTCTTTTTCAAAAATTCTTTGAATTATAGAGATCTTTGAAGAATTTATATATTGCTTAAAAGAACAAGAAAGGACAAGAAAGCTGCAAACAAATATTTCTCAAGGATAAACATGCAAAAATCCTTAACAAAATATTCAGAAGTAATATTTAGAAATATTCAAAAAAGAAAATATTTTGTGATGGCTACTTGGGATTTACCCCAGGACTTCAAAGTAGTTTTTACACTTGAATATCAATCAGTACAGTTAACAATATTTACAGAATAAAGGGCAAAGGCGTTTATTTCATTTCAATAGGCACAGACTATTTGGTAAAATTTAATAATGATTCATGATATAAATTTTCAATAAACTAGAAGTAGAAGAACACTTCTAAACTTGATAAGGGCTAATGTCATACTTTAATCATGAAAGATTAATACTGAGAATAAAAGAAAATCCATTCCATCACTTTTATTATTTTACTGAATGACCTGTTGCATAAGGGAGAAAACAGGGAGCAAGGGGGCATGGGCAAACTAAAGGGGGCATGGGCAAGAAAGAAAACTTTATTCATAGACAGATTGATTGAGTACTTACAAAAATAATCTGCATAACAAACTATTAAAAACAAAGTGTACATAGAAAAGTATCAGGAAATGTGTGATCATCATTAAAACAATTGCATTTTTATATATACTTGAAACATATTTAGGAAATAAAATTTAAAAGCAATGCCATTTATAATAGCACCAAAATATGAAACATTTAGGAAAAAATTCAATAAAAGATTTATACACTGAAAGCTACAAGAGTTGCTGAGGAAGTTAAATGAAAATTAATGAAGACATGAAACAATATTGGGATTCCCAATGTGGGTTCAATCCCTGGGTCGGGATGATCCACTGGAGAAGGAAATGGCAACCACTCCAGTATTTTTTTTTTTAATTAGTTTACTTATTTTAATTGGATGCTAATTACTTTACAATATTGTAGTTGTTTTTGCCATACATTGACATGAATCATAAGGGATTTGATTTAGGTCTACCTGAATGGTCTAGTGGTTTTCCCTACTTTTTTCAATTTAAGTCTGAATTTGGTAATAAGGAGTTCATGATCTGAGCCACAGTCAGCTCCTGGTCTTGTTTTTGTTGACTGTATAGAGCTTCTCCATCTTTGGCTGCAAAGAATATAATCAATCTGATTTCGGTGTTGACCATCTGGTGATGTCCATGTATAGAGTCTTCTCTTGTGTTGTTGGAAGAGGGTGTTTGCTATGACCACTGCATTTTCTTGGCAAAACTCTATTAGTCTTTGCCCTGCTTCATTCTGTATTCTAAGGCCAAATTTGCCTGTTACTCCAGGTGTTTCTTGACTTCCTACTTTTGCATTCCAGTCCCCTATAATGAAAAGGACATCTTTTTTGGGTGTATGCCCACTGTTGGGCATACACACCGAGGAAACCATAGTTGAAAGAGACACGTGTGCCCCAATGTTCATGGCAGCACTGTTTACAATAGCCAGGACATGGAAGCAACCTAGATGTCCATCAGCAGATGAATGGATAAGAAAGCTGTGGTACATATTCACAATGGAGTATTACTCAGCCATTAAGAAGAATACATTTGAATCAGTTCTAATGAGGTAGATGAAATTGGAGCCTATTATACAGAGTGAAGCAAGCCAGAAAGAAAAACACACAATACAGTATACTAATGCATATATATGGAATTTAGAAAGATGGTAACAATAACCCTGTATGCGAGACAGCAAAAGAGACACTGATGTATAGAACAGTCTTTTGGACTCTGTGGGAGAGGGAGAGGGTGGGATGATTTGGGAGAATGGCATTGAAACATGTATAATATCATATATGAAATGAATCGC
>NW_011495035.1:8017055-8035566 GCF_000754665.1 Bison bison bison | reverse complement strand
CACGTGTATACCTGTGGCAGATTCATGTTGATGTATGGCAAAACCAATACAATATTGTAAAGTAATTAGCCTCCAATTAAAATAAATAAATTTATATTTAAAAAAAAGATGCATATTCTCCAGAGAGTAGGAGATAAATGTTGACAGTCTAGGGGTTCAATGGTTACATCCAATATGAGGTGTGAGCAGTGCCATGGTTCACAAGGAAATTTTATAAGTATATTGTCAAGAACACTAGATCATTTCCACCACTGTACTGATGTCTCTCCCTTAGCATACACCTATGCTCTCATGGGGAGTTCCCATGATAAACTGATAGTGGAAGAACAAGGTCAGATGTGGCTCATGGTACATCAGCTCAGTATGTGAGTACAGCGAAATGGACTGCTACTGCATTATGGTCCCACTTGGCAAATTGAGCTTTGGGTTGGTCATTCATTTTATTCTGGTCAACCATTTTAAATGGAAAGAGAATTGAACTAAAGTAAAACTACATAAAAATTCATAGACAGTAGGAAGGCCCTAATCTATTTAGTCTGGAACTTGGAAGGAGAAAGATCAAAAGACCAAGGGCAAAGAGAGGAAAAAGGTTTGACTGGATTTATAAAGTGAGTGGAAAGTATCAGTTCAGTTCAGTTCAGTCGCTCAGTTGTGTCCGACTCTTTGCGACCCCATGAATTGCAGCACGCCAGGCCTCCCTGTCCATCACCAACTCCCGGAATTCACTCAGACTCATGTCCATAGAGTCAGTGATGCCATCCAGCCATCTCATCCTCTGTTGTCCCCTTCTCCTCCTGCCCCCAATTCCTCCCAGCATCAGAGTCTTTTCCAATGAGTCAACTCTTTGCATGAGTGGAAAGTATAGAGACTAACAAATCTTTTGGTGCCATGTGGATTACATTAAAACCCTCTTATCTGGATAGGACAACAATCCATTTTAAGTAGGATTAACAGATTTTGAAGATACTGTATGGGTTTGCCCTTGCTGCCTGCAGAAATGGGAGCAGCACCACCACCTGAGGACTTACAGAGTATTTGATCCATCAACATAGGGTCTCGCACAATAATTTTGCAGATCAGTAGGCTCATTTTATAGAAAAGAAGCATTGGCAGTGGGGCCCATAATGGTGAGGTCCATGGATTCTATTACCGTGTATGCATTAGGTAGGATACATGAATCTGAAAACCCACAGGGCAGGTGGAAGTGTAGCTTTCCTCTTCATGACTTTAGGCTACTGGGAGCTAGAGGTCCTGTTTATTCTACAAGGGATAAGGTTAGAATGCAATTTAGGTTTCAGCTTTGTCTGATATCTTGTTTGAACCTCTTCCTGTTCTGAGACCAGCAAAGAAAGCAATCACCACACTTTTAGGGGATAATCACCTTGATTACCAAGAGAAAGTAAGGATACCATGACACAGTGGTGTACAGAGAAGAATGGGTCTGGCACTTAGATGATCCACTGGATGTCTCCTGAATCCCTGTGAACCAATTTTAATCATCATAGGACAAGGGCAATGGCCACAGCCTGGGAAGTACATGGTGATTATGGTCTCACACCTCTCAGTGGAAAGATTCTACGTCACTCCACTAGCTAAGACACCTTGAAGAACGGAGGAATTAGCAGAGTGTGAAGGAAACCTAGAATAGGAAGTAGATGAGGGAGACAAGGAGTATCACTTGCAGCCTTAAGAACCTGGGGCAGGGAGAGCTGTGAGTCACCCCATGCACTTTGCTCTGGTATGTTTTCCAAGGAAAGGAGACTACACTGCATACTGACAAAGAAGCTCCCAAGGATGGTGACACGTGGACATCACCAGATGATCAACACCGAAATTGGATGGATTATATTATTTGCAGCCAACGGTGGAGAAGCTCTATACATTTAGCAAAAACAACACCAAAAGCTGACTATGGCTCAATCATGAACTTCTTATTGTCAAATTCAGACTTAAACTGAAGAAATTAGGGAAAACAACTAGGCCATTCAGGTATGACCTAAATAAAATCCCTTACAATTACAGTGGAAGTGAGAAATAGATTTAAGGGACTAGATCCGATAGAGAGAGTGCCTGATGAACTATGGGCGGAGGCTGGTGACATTGTACAGGAGACAGGGATCAAGATCATCCCTATGAAAAAGAAATGAAAAAAAGCAAAATGGCTGCTGAGGAGGGCTTACAAATAACTATGAAAAGAAGAGAAGCAAAGGAGAAAAGGAAAGATATAGCCATTTGAATGAAGAGTTCCAAAGAATAGCAAGGAGACATAAGAAAGCCTTCCTCAGTGATCAGTGCAAAGAATTAGAGGAAAACAATAGGATGAGAAAGACTAGAAATGTCTTCAAGAAAATTAGAGATAGCAAGGGAACGTTTCATGCAAAGATGGGCTCAATAAAGGACAGAAATGGTATGGACCTAACAGAAGCAGAAGATATTAACAAGAGGTGGCAAGAATAAACAGAACTATGAGAAAAAGATCTCCACGACCCAGATAATCACGATGGTGTGGTCACTGACCTAGAGCCATACATCCTGGAGTGTGAAGTCAAGTGGGCCTTAGGAAGCATCACTACAAATAAAGCTAGTGGAGGTGATGGAATTCCAGTTGAGCTATTTCAAATCCTGAAAGATTACGCTGTGAAAGTGCTGCACTCAATCTGCCAGCAAATTTGGAAAACTCAGCAGTGGCCACAGGACAGGAAAAGGTCAGTTTTCATTCCAATCCCAAAGAGAAAAGATGCCAAAGAATGCTCAAACTACTGCACAATTGCACTCATCTCACATGCTAGTAAAGTAATGCTCAAAATTCTCCAAACCAGGCTTCAACAATACATAAACCATGAACTTCCAGATGTTCAAGCTGGTTTTAGAAAAGGCAGAGGAACCAGAGATCAAATTGCCAACATCTTTTGGATTATTGAAAAAACAAGAGAGTTCCAGAAAAACATCTATTGCTGCTTTATTAACTATCCTGAAGCCTATGACTGTGTGGATCACCACAAACTGGAAAATTCTGAAAGAGATGGGAATACCAGACCACCTGACCTGGCTCTGAGAAATCTGTATGCAGGTCAGGAAGCAACAGTTAGAACTGGACGTGGAACAACAGACTGGTTCCAACTAGGAAAAGGAGTACATCAAGGCTGTATATTTTCACTCTGTTTATTTAGCTTATATGCAGAGTACATCATGCAAAATGCTGGGCTGGATGAAGCACACACTGGAATCAAGATTGCCAGGAGAAAAATCAATAACCTCAGATATGCAGATGACACCACCCTTATGGCAGAAAACAAAGAAGAACTAAAGAGTCTCTTGATGAAAGTGAAAGAGGAGAGTGAAAAAGTTGGCTTAAAGCTCAACATTCAGAAACTAAGATCATGGCATCTGGTCCCACCACTTCATGGCAAATAGATGGGGAAATAGTGGAAACAGAAACAGACTTTATTTTCTTGGGCTCCAAAATCATTGCAGATGATGCTGGCAGCCAAGAAATTAAAAGATGCTTATTCCTTGGAGGTAAAGTTATGACCAACCTAGACAGCATATTAAATAGCAGAGACATTATGTTGCCAACAAAGGTCCATCTAGTCAACTCTATGGTTTTTCCAGTGGTCACGTATGGATGTGAGAGTTAGACTATAAAGAAAGCTGAGCGCTGAAGAATTGATGCTTTTAAACTGTGGTGTTGGAGAAGGCTCTTGAGAGTCCCTTGGACATCAAGGAGTTCCAACCAGTCCATCCTAAAGGAAATCAATCCTGAATATCCATTGGAAGGACTGATATTGAAACTCCAATACTTTGGCCACCTGATGCAAAAAACTGACTCATTGGAAAAGACCCTGATGCTGGGCAAGATTGAAGGCAGGGGGAGACAGGGACATCAGAGGATGAGTTGGTCTGGATGACATCACCCACTCAATGGACATGAGTTTGGGTAAACTCTGGGAATTGGTGATGAACAGGGAGCCCTGGTGTGCTGCAGTCCATGGGGTGGCAAAGAGTCAGACACGATTGAGCAACTGAACTGAACTAAACTGAACTGAAGGATGGTGAACTCATTTTAAGGAGTAAGTCCATGCTAGAATCACAAAGGGAAGTTGCAGTGAATAGTAGGCTAACCAGATCCTCCTGAGGACTGAGACCCCTTTCCCCAGTTACCTGGAATGTTGGCTGCTGCTGGCTCACAGATGGGTTTCCTTGCAAGCACTTGTTTTGTTATTCATTCACCAAGTTATGTCTAACTCTTTGCAACCCCTTGGACTGCAGCATGCCAGGCTTTCCTCTCCCTCACGGTCTCTCAGAATTTGCCTGAGTTCATGTCCATTGAATTTGTAATGCTATTGAACCATCTCATCCTCTGTCACCCTCTTTCCCTCCTGCCCTCAATCTTTCCCAGCATCAGGGGCTTTTCCAAAGAGTTGGCTCTTCACATCAGGTCGCCAAAGTATTGGAGCTTTCAACTTCAGCATCAGTACTTCCAATGAATATTCAGGGTTAGTTTTCTTTAGGATGGACTGGTTTGATCTCCTTGCTATCCAAGGGACTCTCAAGAGTCTTCCCCAGCACCAGATTGTGAACTGTGCCCAGGCAGCCAGAGGAAACTATGTTGGAGGTCCAAAGTGGTCTTGACATGCATATTGGCTGTCAGACCTGGGTATAGGGGCAAAAGACTAATCGAATCATCTAGTTGCTGCTCCCATCCTTAGTTTCCCCAGGATAGCTGGCGCTCTCACATGAACCCAAACCCACTCAGTCGTGCAAGCATCACCCCCAACCTAAAGAAGCTGCTTATGAAGGTTATGACCTCTTTCTAGGGTTAGTCCAATATCTGGTTGGCACAGGGATACAAAGCCCTGATTCTCTTGCTTAGTTCAAAACAACTCTGAAAAGCTATGCTAGCACCAGAACTCCCTCATGGATCAGTTGAAACCTCCCTTGTAAATGAATTGCTGTTCAGCTTATCCTTTTGTCTGAACCTGTCTCCCTCATTTACCTACATATATTGTTGCTGAGTGAACACAATGTGTTGCCTGCATATAAATCTCTATCTTACAGTCTGTTGTTGAGAGATTTGACTGGAGAGACAGAGTATATTGGAGACAGCACTTACCAGACACTTGCAATTAACTGTTGGGGGTGGGAGGTGATGTAATGAATTTAGGCCAATAAAAAGAAGATTGACTGAAGTGTGCCATTCCCTGACTGAGACAACAAAGCCCTGAATATGATTCTTTGGTCCTTTAGTAATCTAGCATTATTTTTATCTTTGGTACCGCAAAGTATACCTTGGTATTGATGATACAACTCCTTTTCTATTTCTATTTATTTAACTGGGTTTCTTTGTGACCAAAGTGGGCAATTTGATAACTGCCTTTTGTTTAGTATCAAGAGATTTTCTGTATGGGAGAAGAAGGAATTAGAGTATTTAATTTCTCACCATTGTATTTTCTTGGATGGGGCAGACTGCCTTTTGGTCAGAGACCAATAGTTTGTTATTGAACAAACTCTTAAGATCAACTTCTGCCAGACAGGAGGGGTTTCTTGTGGTCCTGAACTAGACTGTCCAATATAAATAATGAGAATACTTAGCCCTATTTAAGCTTGGTTTTACTTCAACCAGAGTCACTACGTGAACTTAATGCTTTTTTTATTCCATGACACAAAGGTCACCACTGTGAGATTTATTTGATTTTGCAGTCTGGCTAATTAATTTGTTCATTCTGTGCACTCAGCATCAGCACTGTTTTTTGGAGCAGTGCTAGCAAAGCAATGGATTAATTTACATGGTACAATGCATCTAGAATAATCATTACCCTGTAGAATTGTTATTGCTTGAATTCTAAAGAGAGAGAAGATGTTTCCCCACTGAGATAAAAAAGTCCCTGTTGCAGTTTTCAGGGGGATAAAAAAGAAAAGAAAAATATGTACAAAGTTTTTGAACAGGAGAGCTTTTTGGAATTTTTAATTTAATTGAAGTAAGTCCTAATGCACTATCTCACTGACCATTCTGGCCAAATATCATTCAGTATCAAGGAATTCAGTAGCTCCAGTACTTTGGCCACCTGATGCAAAGAGCTGATTCATTGGAAGAGACCCTGATGCTGGAAAAGATTGAGGGCAGGAAGAGAAGGGGGCAACAGAGGATGAGATGGTTGGATGGCATCATTGACTCAATGGACATGAGTCTGATCAAACTGTAGGAGATAGTGAAGGACAGGGAAGACTAGCATGCTGCAGTTCTTGGGGTCACGAACAGTCAGACATGACTGAGCAGCTGAACAACAACAACGCAAAGAATAGAAACCCACAAAAAGCTGTATTAAGTAAAAGATACAGAGGATACTCCTAGCAATGAATAGGGATCAACAAGTGTAGGTACTTTTGTTGGAGAAAATCACCAAGACTGCATATTTCTATTTTTCAGTCCTCAAAACAGCTTATCTCTTTTCCATGCCATTCAGATCTCTTTATCAATTGTTTAATTTTTCTCTATGTGCAAATTGCTTCTTACTCTCCCACATCTATCTGGACATGGTCCATTATGGCTCCACATAAAATGGCAGAGTAAGCCCCTTAATCTTCAGTGCTATTAGCGCAGCTACCCATTGTCCTTTAGCATCTCAGATAAATCTGACTGACTTAACTTGGATCAGGTGAATACCATAGCCCCCTTGGCTGCAGGTAGGCAGCCAGCTAGAATCATGCATTTCAAAAGGCTCTGTAAGTAAACTTCTTCTGCAGTGACATTTTGAAGGCTGGCATGCCCCAAACATATCTATAAAATGTATCCAAAATTTATAAGATTTTCTGCTCCTCAGCTAGAAAAATAAAAATGCTTTCACTATGGGGTTTACAACTAAATTCAATGATAGCAGTTAATTAAATTTATAGTGTCCACTGAGGGCATATAGTGTAGCATGCATTAGATTAAGGATTTGTATCTACTTCTGTAGCAGGTCAGGGTAACAGAATCAGCTGATGCACAATAATTGATTCAATGATAAAAAATAAAAGACAAATTGTCACAATGATAACCATTAGCTGCATGCAGACACACTAAACTTTGGCCTTTGCAGCAGATATGCACAGGGAAATAACACATCTCTTTAGCAAATTTGATTATTTTCATTCTAAGTAAACGTATATTTTGTCATGTAAACGTTAATTTAAAAATAAAAATTTAGAATTTGATTCAATTAGAAAGTTTGATGATTATTTTTTTTCACTCACTAATACATTATTGGCCTAATATATAACTTTCATATAAAAAGTCTTTCCATGAGGGGAGGAATAAAATAGGAGATTGGGATTGACATATACACACTACTATACAGAAAATAGATAACTAATAAGAACCTACTGTATATCACAGGGAAGTCTAGTCAAATACTCTGTAATGATATACAAGGGCTTCCCAGGTGGCTCAGTGGTAAAGAATCAGCCTGGCAATGCAGGAGACATAAGAGATATGGGTTCAATCCCTGGGTCAAGAAGATCCCCTGGAGGAGGGCATGGCAACCCACTCCAGTATGCTTGCCTGGAGAATCCCATGGACAGAGGAGCCTGGACAGCTACAGTCCATGGGGTCGCAAAGAGTCACAAATGACTGAGCACACACGCATACATACATAAATTCAATGACGTATATAGGAATAGAACCTAAAAAAGAATAAATATATGTATATGTGTAACTGACTCACTTTGATGTACAGAAGAAACTAACACAATCTTATAAATCAGCTACTGTAGTTCAGTCACTAAGTCATGTCTGACTTGTTGTAACCCCATGGACTGCAGCATGCTAGGCTTCTTTGTCCTTCACTATCTCCTAGAGTTTGCTCAAATTTATGTCCATTGAATTGGTGATGCCATCCAACCATCTCATCCTCTGCTGCCCTCTTCTCCCTTTTGCCTTCAATCTTTCCCAGCATCAGGTTCTTTTCCAATGAGTCATCTCTTCCCTTCAGGTGGCCAAAGTATTGGAGCTTCAGCTTCAGCATCAGTCCTTCCAATGAATATTCAGGATTGAGATCCTTTAGGATTGACTGGTTTGATCTCCTTGCAGTCCAAGGGACTCTCAGGAGTCTCCTCCAACACCACAGTTCAAAAACATCAATTATTTGGTGCTCAACCTTCTTTGTGGTCCATCTCTCACAGTACATGATTATTGGAGAAGGTAGGTCGATTATACCTTTTCTTCCAAGGAGCAAGCATCTTTTAATTTCATGGCTGTGGACTTATATCTGGACTTCCAGTTATTATTTGTTTATCAGTATATCTTGCCTGTGTGAATACCACACCACTTTGATTAATGTTGCTTTATACTTAGTTTTGAGATAAAAACGTTTGAGTCCTACTTTGATTTAGTTTTCAAGATTGTGTTGGCTATTCTGTACCCCTTAAAAATCTATGTGAATTTAGAGTCATCTTATAAATTTCTGATAAGAACTCAAGTTGATATTCTGATGGGAATTGCATTTTATTGGTAGATCAGTTTGAGGAACTTTGCATTTTATCAACTGTTTTTTCTCTGATCCATGATCTTGGATGTTTTTAGAATGATTTAGATCTTTAATTTCTTTCAATAATGTTTGCAGTTTTGGGAGTATAAGTTCTAGACTCTTTTTGTCATATTCATTTCTAAGTGTTTTTTTCTTTTTGATACTCTCATGAAAAGAGTTTTCTTTCTTAATTTTAATTTCAGACTAGCAATATCTAGTGTAGATATTGCTAGTGTAAACCAGATAAAAACAATGGTGCGATCACTCACCTAGAGGCAGATATCCTGGAATGCACAGTCAAGTGGGCCTTAGGAAGCATCACTATGAAAAAAGCTAGTGGAGGTGATAGAATTCCAGTTGAACTATTTCAAATCCTAAAAGATGATGCTGTGAAAGTGCTGCACTCAATATGCTAGCGAATTTGGAAAACTCAGCAGTGGCCACAAGACTGGAAAAGGTCAGTTTTCATTCCATCCCAAAGAAAGGCAACGCCAAAGAATGCTCAAACTACCACACAATTGCACTCATCTCACTGCTAGTAAAGTAATGCTCAAAATTCTCCAAGCCAGGCTTCTACATTACATGACTTGTGAACTTCCAGATGTTCAAGCTGGATTTACGAAAGGCAGAGGAACCAGAGATCAAATTGCCAACATTCGCTGGATCATCGAAAATGCAAGAGAGTTCCAGAAAAACTTCTATTTCTGCTTTATTGACTATGCCAAAGCCTTTGACTATGTGGATCACAGCAAACTGTGGAAAACTCTGAAAGAGATGGGAATATCAGACCACCTGATCTGTATGCAGGTCAGGAAGCAACAGTTAGAACTGGACATGGAACAACAGACGGGTTCCAACTAGGAAAAGGAGTGCATCAAGGCTGCATATTGTCATCCTGTTTATTTAGCTTATATGCAGAGTACATCATGAGAATGTACATCATGTACATCATGAGAATGTACATCATGAGAATGTACATCATGTACATCATGATGTACATCATGTACATCATGTACATCATGAGATGTACATGAGAATGTACATGAGACATGTACATCATGATCATGTACATCATGTACATAATGTACATCATGTACATCATGAGATGTACATGAGATGTACATGAGAATGTACATCATGTACATCATGTACATCATGAGAATGTACATCATGTACATCATGTACATCATGTACATCATGAGATGTACATGAGATGTACATGAGAATGTACATCTCATGTACATCATGTACATCATGAGAATGTACATCATGTACATCATGTACATCATGAGAATGTACATCATGTACATCATGTACATCATGTACATCATGAGAATGTACATCATGTACATCATGTACATCATGTACATCATGAGAATGTACATCATGAGAATGTACATCATGAGAATGCTGGGCTGAATGAAGCTCAAGCTGGAATCAAGATTGCCAGGAAAAATATCAATAACCTCAGATATGCAGATGACCCCACCCTTATGGTAGAAAGTGAAGAAGAACTAAAGAGACTCTTGATAAAAGTGAAAGAGAGTGAAAAAGTTGGCTTAAAACTCAACCACCACAAAACTAAGATCATGGTATCTGGTCCCATCACTTCATGGCAAATAGATGGGAAAACAGTGGAAACAGTGACAGACTTAATTTTTTTAGGCTCCAAAATCACTGCAGTTGGTGACTGCAGCCATGAAATTAAAAGACACTTGCTCCTTAGAAGAAAAGTTATGACCAACTTGGACAGCATATTAAAAAGCAGAGACATTACTTTGCCAACAAAGTTCCGTCTAGTCAAAGCTATGGTTTTTCCAGTAGTCATGTATGGATGTGACAGTTGGATTATAAAGAAAGCTGAGTGCCAAAGAATTGATGCTTTTGAACTGTGGTGTTGGAGAAGACTCTTGAGAGTCCCTTAGACAGCAAGGAGTTCCAACCAGTCCATCCTAAAGGAAATCAGTCCTGAATATTCATTGGAAGGACTTATGCTGAATCTGAATTTCCAATACTTTGGCTGCCTGATGGGAAGAACTGACTCATTTGAAAAGACCCTGATGCTGGGAAAGATTGAAGGCAGGAGGAGAAGGGGATGACAAAGGAGGAGATGGTTGGATGGCATAACTGACTCAAGGGATATGAGTTTGAGCAAGCTCTGGGAGCTGGTGATGAACAGAGAAGCCTGGCATGCTGCAGTCCATGGGGTCACAATGTTTTGGACACAACTGAGCAAATGAACTGAACTGAAAGTCAGCTGGTATCTGAGATGGTTTTATCAGATGTGGGAGCTTCTCTTTTATTTTTATTTTGTTGAGTGTTGTTATGATAGGAGTAGGCACATAGAATCACTTTGTATTATCTCTTACAACTTTATATGTGCATGCTCAATTACTCAGTCATGTCTAAGTGCTTGTGACCTCCATGGAGTGTAGCCCACCCAGCTTCTCTGTCCATAGAATTTTCCAGGCAAGAATACTGGAGTGGGTTGCCACTTCCTATTTCACAAAACTGCATATTAGTTTATAATTATCTTCTAATTTTCAATTAAAGTAGTAATTCTTTATTTTAAGTAATAAACCCAAATATCTCCTCCCTATGCATTTTCTTTCACAATTAATCGTAAGAATGTTTAAACTGCTTTTAAAATCAATATGAACAATTCACATTAAATATTTATAGCAGATTACCCCAAACCATAATACCATAGAAGTTGGGCTAGAGCATGCTTTTTTCTAGGAGTACTGATAATTAATTAAAAGCACTTTCTCTTATGATGAATCCTAGCTATTTAAATGGCTTGGATGAGATACTTTCAATAAGAACCAAGCAACAATGCAGTATTTTGCCTCTCTTAAAATTTATAATTCCCATGGTTATGAATTATGAATCATCTTTCTCTGTTAGTCAGTCCTGATGTCCTTCCTTCCTTGTCAGGGAAAAGGATACTCATATAGGCTCATTAAGTTCCGATTTCTAAATCACTTGCTTTAGCCTTGTCATAAAAGGAATTTTCTACAGCCTCCACCATTCTGATTTTCCTGGGCTTTACAGCCCATCTTAAAATGAGGACGAGAACACAACTCTCTTCATGTGTTATTATCAAACGAAAGGGAACCCAGAGTTTTATAGCTTTTTAAAATTCACTCGATGTATCAATCTGCATCCATTCCATCTTGTAGCACTTACACTTTCAGGGTAGCTATTTCAAGATTGTTTCCAATACCAGGTAGATGCCTTCTAGTTCAGCAACATATAAAACTGAAGTCTGAACACTACTAATAGAATATGAAAGAATAAATTATAGCATAACGTGTGTTTTTTCCTTGTAATTCTGCTCTTGGTCTTTTTGACATGATCCCATCCTCATAGACTGAAAATTTTGCAAATGCACCCTCATTTTCTAATTATCATATGTCTAATGATACCTTTTTTGTCTTTGTCTATGTCCAGCAACAATAGATTAGAATCCATGTACCACAAAATTATATCAGTCATCACTATCACTCATAGTCAAAAAGGCAGAAGCCACACAATTCAAGAACAGAGAAAATGCAAATTCTCATTGTCAGTTTCTTTAAATCGGCAAGGAAATTGTGGGTGGGATCAGGGCTTAATCTTGATGAAAATCACATATTAGTCATGGCAAAAAGGCTCCTTTTATGAGAATCCCATAGTACATAATTGTAATTGAGTAAGTATACTTAATGAGTAATTGGTTTCAGTTTAGACATTTTAAGTAATCTTTCATATATCTCTAGGAAAAGGGAATTATCTACATTTTATAATTAAAGAAACTGAGGTTAGGGATTATCATATAAATAATCCACAGACAGGTAGTCAATGGCATGGTGGGAATTCAACCATGAATCTTTTGGATTTCAGTGTAAGTACACTCCATTGCATCTGACTGCCTATGAATCACTACCAAATGTGAAAACAGTTGAACTAAAATAACTGAAAGACAATGAGGAAATGTAAAAACACACTGAGTTTCATAAGAAAAAGAAAAAAAAGGAAAAGTTTTTCTCTTTTTAAGTTACTTGATTGAATTTTTCGAATTTTTTTGCAAAAAGTATGAAAAGCGAAAAGAAGAAATTCAAGTGATGAACAGTTTAGTTACTATAACTAAGATAATTCACTAAGGAAATGATTGACTTTTGGAACTGGAGCTGTAATAATTGGTAATGATATATAAAAGCAAATGAACCTTAGCTCCTACTTATTGTTATATATGAAAAAAAAAAAAAAAACCCTCAAAATGTATCATAGATATCTAAACATAAGAGATAAAATTATAGAAGAAAACAAATGAGAAAATCTCTGTGATCTTGGTTAGGCAAAGATTTTTTAGAACACAGAAACCACAAATTGAATGGAAAATTTGATAAATTGTACTAAATAAAACTTAAAAACTTTGGGTGAGTTCTATTACATTTAAATTATATGTCAATATAATTGAATTTAAAAAGTTTAAATAAAAACATTTACTCTAACCACAGTGTGTTAAGTTTGAGAGGCAGGTTGATAGATAAGAAGTCTGGGGTCCCCGAGGAGGAGAAAGGGGTCTAGGGCTCTGGATGAGGAGATAGGAGTCTGGAGTTCTCAAGGAGGAGAAAAGGACAATTTTCTTTTTCTTTTTTTACATTGCTTTGTCTTAGTCAATATAACAATGTATCTTGCTCAAGGACATGTTTCTCCTTAACAATAACCTTCTGACTAATCTTGTTATGAGGGCTTCCTTCATAGCTCAGTCGGTAAAGACTCTGCCTGCAATGCAGGAGACCCAGGTTTGATTCCTGGATCAGGAAGATCCCCTGGAGAAGGAAATGGCAATCCACTCCAGTATTCTTGCCTGGAAAATCCCATGGACGGAGGAGCCTGGTGGGCTACAGTCCGTGGGGTAGCACCAGTCAGACACGACTTAGGGACTAAACCACCACCAATCTTGTTATCTTAAGACCTATACTGTGGGAGTGGGTCTGGTAAGAACTTTCTATTGTTAGTTCTAATCTTGTTAATTTAAGATGTATGTTGTGGGAGGGGGTCTAATAAAAGTATATAAGGCCTTAATAAGACTAGTGAGTGGGGGCACTCTCCATCCCCTTTCTGATGTCTATGTCAGAACCTTTCTCTGTCCCTTTTTGTACTTTGATAAAACTCTGCTACACAAAAGCTCCTGAGTGATCAAGCATGGTCCCTAGTCCCGAAGCTAAATCTTCTTCTTTAGAAATCACGAATCAGACATTGTTCACTGTAAGCTATCAAGTTTAAAGTAGTGAGTACTCAAAGAAGACAGGAAGTTCATTCTTCTCAAATAATGACAATCATCTAGACAAACAAGAAATAGCTATGCAGTATTACTTACAGGGTTATAATAGAGGTATATTACTGGAACATGGAGAAACCCACTATATGCCTTGCCTTGTGAGAGAGTACGGAGTAAAGTAACCCTACTTTATACATAAGAAAATTGAAGCACAGAAATGTAAAGTAACTTGCCCAAGGTTTCATAAGAAACTATAAAGTTACTTAAAAGAAAAAAAAAAGGGGGGGGGAAATATTATCTATGAACAGAAATACTTCTTAGCCATGACAAAATCTAAGAGGCCATAAAAATCATTGATGATTGAATATACAAAATATCTGCATGATAAAATACTATGTAGAAAGCTAATAGCAATTAATTAATTGGGGAAAATATTTTTATAAAACCTAATAAGCATAGATAAGTAATTTTCTTAATCTGTAAGGAAAGCCTACATATTAGAAGAAAATATTTGATAATAATGGGTAAAGGCTATAAACTTTGAGCATTCTTTGGCATTGCCTTGAAGAATGTTTCTTCAATGCTCTTGAAGAAACATAAAGCACTCTTAAATATAAACAGGAGCTAAACTGCATTCATGATTAAAAAAAGGATATTAAACAAGATACTACTTATCACTTACCAGATTCATTTTTTAAAAACTTATAAAATGAATACATTATATTGGTGTGATGTGACAACATCAAATTGATGATGTGATGGACAATGTGATGGACAACACATTGATGGACCATACACATTGGTAATGGCAGTTGAAAATGTGAACCTGATGGAAGGAAACTTGCAGTTCCTGTCAGTATTACAATGTATGTAGTCTTTTTCAGGTAATGAAACTTTAAAATTTACATGCAGCAAGAATACATAGAAGAACTATAAAAATGATCTTCATGACCCAGATAATCACGATGGTGTGATCACTCACCTAGAACCAGGCATTTTGGAGTCTGAAGTCAAGCGGGCCTTAGGAAGCATCACTATGAATGAAACTAGTGGAGGTGATGAAGTTCCAGTTGAGCTATTTCAAATCCTAAAAGATGATGCTGTGAAAGTGCTGCACTCAATCTGCCAGCAAATTTGGAAAACTCAGCAGTGGCCACAGGACTGGAAAAGGTCAGTTTTCATTCCAATCCCAAAGAAATGCAATGCTAAAGAATGCTCAAACTATCACACAATTGCGCTCATCTCACACACTAGCAAAGTAAATTCAAAATTTACACTAGCTCAAAATTCTCCAAGCTAGGCTTCAACACTACGTGAATTGTGAACTTCCAGATGTTCAAGCTGGATTTAGAAAAGAGGAACCAGAGATCAAATTGCCAACATCCATTGGATCATAGAAAAAGCAAGAGGGCTCCAGAAAAACATCTACTTCTGCTTTATTGACTGTGCCAAAGCCTTTGATTAAGTGAGAGAAAGTGAAGTCGCTCAGTCATGTCCAGCTCTTTGCGACCCCACAGACTGTAGCCAGCCAGGCTCCTCCATCCATGGGATTGTCCAGACAACAGTACTGGAGTGGGTTGCCATTTCCTTCTCCAGGGGATCTTCCCAACCTAGAGATCAAACCTGGGTCTCCCACATCGCAGGCAGACTCTTTACCATCTGAGCCACAAAGGTATTCACATTGACTGAATGGATCACAACAAACCATGGAAAATTCTTAAAGAGATGGGAATACCAGACCACCTGACCTGCTTCTTGAGAAATCTGTATGCAGGTCAAGAAGCAACAGCTAGAACCAGACATGGAACAACCGACTGGCTCCAAATTGGGAAAGGAGTACGTCAAAGCTGTATATCGTCACCCTCCTTATTTAACTTATATGCAGAGTACATCATGAGATATGCAGATGATACCACCCTTATGGCAGAAAGTGAAGAAGAACTAAAGAGCTTCTTGATGAAGGTGAAACAGGAGAGCGAAAAAGCTGGCTTAAAACTTAAAATTCAGAAAATGAAGATTATGTCATCTGGTCTCATCACTTTGAGGCCAATATATGGAGAAACAATGGAAACAGTGACAGACTTTATTTTCTTGGGCTCCAAAATCACTGTGGACAGTGACTGTATCCATGGAATTAAAAGATGCTTGCTCCTTGGAAGAAAAGCTATGAAAAACCTGTACAGCATATTAAAAAGCAGAGACATTACTTTGCTGACAAAGGTCTGTGTAGTCAAAGCTATGGCTTTTCCAGTAGTCATGTATGAATGTGAGTTGGACCATAAGAAAGGCTGAAGGCTGAAGAACTGATGCTTTCAAATTGTTGGAGAAGGCTCTTCAGAGTCCCTTGGACTGCAAGCACAGTCAATCCTAAAGGAAATCAACCCTGAATACATTGGAAGGACTGATGCTGAAGCTGAAACTCCAATACTTTGGCAACCTGAATAGAAGAGCTGACTCATTGGAAAAGATTCTGATGCCGGGATAGATAGAAGGTGGGAGGAGAAGGGAATGACAGAGGATGAGATGATTGGACGGCGCCTCAATGGACATGAGTTTGAGCAAGCTCCGGGAGATGTGAAGACAAGGAATCCTGGTGTGCTGCAGTCCATAGGGTCGCAAAGAGCTGGGCACAGCTGAGTGACAACAACAACAAAGTTTGTGGTAGTAGCATTTTGGTTTTTAAAATTCTAAAAATGTTTTCTTAAAATGTTTAGGACAGAGAAATTTTTGATTCTTAAATATATCTGACTTTTTTTTTTTTTTAAGTCAAATCCTAATGTAGAGTCAGAGAGTATCATCTTGGAGGCACATATTAGTAAGTATTAATGTCAATAATTAGAAGTTAGAAAGAGGCTATGTTCTTCGTAAAGCTGAATAAATATTATATTTATATATTTGTTGTTGTTTAATTGCTAAGTTGTGTCCAATTCCTTTGCCATTCCATGGACTGTAGTCTTCCTGGCTCCTCTGCCAATGTTCCCAGGCAACAATACTGGTATTGTTTGCCATTACCTCCTCCAGAGGATCTTCCTGACCCAGGGATCTAACCAGTGTCTCTTGAATTGGTATGTGGATTCTCTACCACTGAATTATGCTGCTGCTGCTGCTGCTAAGTTGCTTCAGTCGTGTCCGACTCTGTGCGACCCCATAGACGGCAGCCCAGCAGGATGCCCCATCCCTGGGATTCTGCAGGCAAGAACACTGAAGTGGGTTGCCATTTCCTTCTCCAATGCATGAAAGTGAAAAGTGAAAGTGAAGTCGCTCAGTCGTGTCTGACTCAGCGACTCATGGACTGCAGGCTACCAGGCTCCTCTGCCCATTGGATTTTCCAGGCAAGAGTATTGGAGTGGGTTGCCATTACCTTCTCCTCTGAGTCATGAGTGTAGCCCATATTTATCTATCAGTTCTATATAAATATAGCTTAAATATATATAACACTATAGTAATAAAATTATTAATTCAATAGATAAACATATGAAATTAAATGCATATACATGGCTTAGTAAAATAAAGTCTCTCAGTCATGTCTGACTCTTGCAACCCCATGGACTGGAGCCTACCATGTTCCTCCATCCATGGGATTCTCCAAGCAAGAGTACTGGAGTGGGTTGCCATTTCCTTCTCCAGAGGATCTTCCCAACCTAGGGATCGAACCACGGTCTCCCGCATTGTAGGCAGACGCTTTACCATCTGAGCCACCAGGGAAGTCTAATATATGGCTTGCTCACCCACAAATAAAAATAAACCTGTGTGTGTGTGGAGTACATGTACATGCATGTATGCATCCATATTTGTAGATGTGTGCATAACATGTATATCATGTGTACCTCTCTCTCTCTTTTCTCCCATGCATGTGTATGTACACAGATGCACGCACATCCACACAAGGCTTCCCTTGTGGTTCAGACAGTAAAGAATCTATCTGCAATGCAGGAGATCAGGAAGAAGGGAATGTCTACCCACCCCAGTATTCTTGCCAGGAGAATCTCATGGACAGAGGAGCCTGGTGGACTACAGTCTTTGGGGTCGCAGAGTCAGACATGACTGAGCAACTAGGGACTTTTAGAATATATATACATACATACATATATATATACATACATACATATATACTTTTAGAATATATATACATACATACATATATACACATATATATACAGATTGCCAGGAGAAATATCAATAACCTCAGATATGCAGATGACACCACCCTTATGGCGGAAAGTGAAGAGGAACTCAAAAGCCTCTTGATGAAAGTGAAAGTGGAGAGTGAAAAAGTTGGCTTAAAGCTCAACATTCAGAAAACAAAGATCATGGCATCTGGTCCCACCACTTCATGGGAAATAGATGTGGAAACAGTGGAAACAGTGTCAGACTTTATTTTTATGGGCTCCAAAATCACTACAGATGGTGACTGCAGCCATGAAATTAAAAGACGCTTACTCCTTGGAAGGAAAGTTATGACCAACCTAGATAGCATAGTCAAAAGCAGACATTACTTTGCCAACAAAGGTTTGTCTAGTCAAGGCTATGGTTTTTCCTGTGGTCATGTATGGATGTGAGTGTTGGACTGTGAAGAAGGCTGAGCGCCGAAGAATTGATGCTTTTGAACTGCTGGTGTTGGAGAAGACTCTTGAGAGTCCCTTGGACTGCAAGGAGATCCACCCAGTCCATTCTGAAGGAGATCAGCCCTGGGATTTCTTTGGAAGGAATGATGCTAAAGCTGAAACTCCAGTACCTG
>NW_011495035.1:7998610-8016955 GCF_000754665.1 Bison bison bison | reverse complement strand
TTGGAAAAGACTCTGATGCTGGGAGGGATTGGGGGCAGGAGGAGAAGGGGACGACAGAGGATGAGATGGCTGGATGGCATCACTGACTCGATGGACGTGAATCTGAGTGAACTCCAGGACTTGGTGATGGACAAGGAGGCCTGGCGTGCTGCGATTCATGGGGTCGCAAAGAGTCGGACATGACTGAGCGACTGATCTGATCTGATCTGATATACACACACACGCACACACACACACATATATATATATTATTCACTAAATATTTTAGGCAAAAAAAATTAATACATTTCTATTCTTTTTTTCATCACCAACACAACATGCTGTATATAGCTTAGAAGATAAAACATAAAAACACTGACTCTGAAGTCAGAATGATAATGGTTCTAGCTCTGATTCCCCCAAATTTCCTTTATCTGTGATCTTAGTCAAATTATGTAAGCTCTATGAACTACAGTTATTCTACTTGTAACATTGGGTTAATGGTATCATCTTATTACAGTGCTGGCATTAGAATCAACATTAAATATAAAGTGGCAAGCATGGTGCCAATAGGGTAAATTATTAATACAAATATATAGTGGTTAAGCGGAGAAGGCAATGGCACCCCACTCCAGTACCCTTGCCTGGAAAATCCCATGGATGGAGGAGCCTGGTAGGCCGCAGTCCATGGGGTCGCTAGAGTTGGACATGACTGAGCAACTTCACTTTCACTTTTCACTTTCATGCATTGGAGAAGGAAATGGCAACCCACTCCAGTGTTCTTGCCTGGAGAATGCCAGGGACGGGAAAGCCTGGTGGGCTGCCGTCTATGGGGTGGCACAGAGTCGGACGCAACTGAAGTGACTTAGCAGCATAGTGGTTAAGAGGTACAGCATGCTAATATGGTTAGAATAGGAGTTCTCAAAAAGAAAGAATGTCCCTGCCTTCTTCACTCCCTGCCACCAAGGTGAATGGAAGATGCATGTAGTTTGACAAAGTTTCCATATGATCCTTATATCCTCTTTCTGTTTTCCCAGTAGAGAATTACTGGCATAAATAGTTTTTTTTTTTTCAAAAGGGTAGAATGGAGGTTATGCTTTGCAATACTCTTTACTAACTCTCTTAGAAGAAATGTTTTTTTCTTTTTTTGGTTTATCCATCTATTATTCTGTGGTCTATATTATCTCAGCATGGCAATACATAAAATATAAGCAACAGGATACAGTTGTTCACAAAACTAATTTTAGCTACTAATTGTATTTCAATTATTTTTTCCTGAATAAACTATTTTTTTCTGTTCTTTCAATTCAAGTTCCTGAAAAATTTTTAATTAGCTACCTGGGAAGGTGCTCCACCTGCCCATCCCATTTTTGGCCAGCTTATTAATCTCCTGGATTTATCTCATGAAGTATTTATCCACAGTCTTTTCTGGTCTACACTTGGTATTTCAAGAGCTGGCATTTCTACTGCTTATTTCTGGACACTAATATTTAATCATAAAATCATAGGAATTGGAGATGGTTGAAACCTAACAGTTCACTCTCCATTTACCTGCCAAACCTACTGATGTTTTCCCTATCACTTGGCATGGATTTTTATAAAAGTGGTGACTTATCCACTAACAGAGTTTTAAATGCGATATTTTTGCACATATATCAGAAATATCTATTATTTTATGTTAGTAGATATCCATATTTTATGTTATCTACTATTTAATGAACATAAAACAAATTTTATGTTTATCCCATGTCTATTTATTTTTGATAACTTCACCTTTCATTGTAAGTAGATGCATACATAGTAAGTGACAATATAAATATGCAGAGTGCCCAAATTATGAGCCACTGTGGTCCATTTAGTGCACCTCTTATTTCAATGAGCAAAATGTAAGTCAAACAAATGGGTGAGACAGAGATGAACAGCCTATGCAGTCAAAATTTTAGATCCAACCCATAAGTATCACTACCAGCACTCTGTGATTTCTTAACAATAAAACACTTTCTCAACATTTAAAAATGCATTACTGAGTCTTATGGTCTTCTACTTCTTCTAAAGAGTAAGTTATTCCATTCTAAAGCTTCCATCATATTCTTGAGAGACATGCTTCAGGTAGAAAGCGTATTAAATTTCAGAAGTATGGTGGTAGTAAATGGATTTAAAACATCAACACCAATAAATATTACAGTCATCTCCAAATATTTTCCTGCCTGTGACTCACTCCTGCCTTGAGCATTCATTGCACTTCTTAGGCTTCAGTCCACTAAGAAATATCACTGGAAGAGTATTTGGAAAATTACCTCAAATATGACTTTATAAGATTATTCTGATATTGGAATGTGGTTTATAAATGACCCCTTCATGTAGTGCTTATCATGTATTCACACAGGTAGAGAACATTTTAAATCAAAAGACATATATTGGCAGGCTGAAGCATTGCCCAACCACAGAGCCATCCTGTGCCTTAGTCAAGGACTTGGGGCCATGAGTGAAAATACCTCCACTGTTACCCATACAAATCCCTAGGATTCTGATTTGAAAGCCAGACAATGGTGACTCCATATTGATCCCATTTTACTCTGCTGCTCCAGTTACACACACACACACACACACACACACACACACACACACAGTACTTTACTGAGATTCACCTTGACCTTATTCATTTTCCTGCACTATTTGTGCACCAGTATAACTCCCCCACTTAACTGTAAATTATTTAACTTTGAAAGCAGATGCTGTAATTTGTACCTCGATCTCCCCTGCATTGTGCACACTGCATGTGATTTATAAACTCTAAATGAAGATACATTAAATGCAAACCTTTAATAAAAATTATGACAAGATTTCCTATAGTTCAAGGGCATACTCAACATAGGTGGTAAGGGAAATTACCTGTAATTTCAAAGGATTAACTAGTCTTTGGGAAGTTTTATGTATCTTTAAGTTAGACAAGGTAAGACTCATACCTGACTATGTGAAGACATTGGCAGAGATTTCTGTGAACTGACAAGTTCCTCACTAGTTTTTAAAGTTTATAATATCCTCACACCTATAGCCAACCACAGAATCCCAAACACATGTTCTTCAAACTAACATACCACAGAATTGTTTTTCCTTTGATGAATACTATTGCAATAGAACAATACATTCACCTTACATAACAGAGACTTTAAAAAATTGCCTGAGCTTTGTATGAGCATATGGATAATTTGATTTTAAGTCTTGCTGCTGCTGCTGCTGCTGCTGCTGCTAAATCACTTCAGTCGTGTCCGACTCTGTGCGACCCCATAGACGGCAGCCCACCAGGCCCCACTGTCCCTGGGATTCTCCAGGCAAGAACACTGGAGTGGGTTGCCATTTCCTCCTCCAATGCATGAAAGTGAAAAGTGAAAGTGAAGTTGCCCAGTTGTGTCTGACTCTTAGCGACCCCATGGACTGCAGCCTACCAGGCTCCCCCATCCATGGGATTTTCCAGGCAAGAGTACTAGAGTGGGTTGCCATTGCCTTCTCCGATTTTAAGTCTTGCTAAGTATCAATTCCATAGGCCAGTCAGTTAATCTCTCTGTATCTCATTTTTCTCATCTACAAAATTGGGATAATAATACTATGTTATACTATAACAAGAATGCTTACTTTGCAAGGTTGCTATAAGCATAAGAAAATAAAACTTCTATCCCAATGCCTGGTACATAATAACTATACAGTAATCCATAGCCACAATGATTGATGTCATCATTGTGATACATCACAAAAGATACTAAGGTTTGAAACTCTTACCTCATTTTCTCTCTGATTACTTCTTAGTCTTCAAATAATTGTTTTACTTGGGAATGATAGTGAGATAAAAACAAAACTTATCTATTTATGAAAGCAAGAATAAAAGCATTGCTTATTGAAGGACATGTTCCAACACTATCCTTTAAAAAGAGTTGAATTCAGTAGTGAAAAATTAGTTGAAAAACAAAAAGAGCAGTCACCAAAAAGGATTTGCCATGTCATTGATTGCTTTATCTGAGATGATATCAGTGCCTTCCAGGATTCTTTGGACAAGTTGCAGAAATCATGCCACAAGGAGATTCTACTAAGTAGTTATAATTTTTTAAAAAATAAAGAGTTTTTAGATCATCTAAAGAAATTCAGTAAAAGAAAAGGTACAGCCTGTATATGTTGCCCTATTCGGAGTATCTGGTCTTAAAAATAACTTAATGGCCATAAATGCTTATTGCCAGAGTAAATGCTATGTACTCAATAGGTTTCCTAAGAAACTGAAAGATAGAATGTAACACTTTCCCTAAAGCAGTACTATAGAATGCTTATGAAACTTGTGAGATATGTCTCTATTGGAAAATCAAAAAACGCAAAAGTACATGAAAGCATTTATTCTGGACAGTGAAGGACAAATACAGAGAGAAATAAAAAACATTCCTATAAAGGTATATGTGCGGCTTATTTTAGATCAGAAAAAATCCACAAGTATAAGAGTGAGCAAGAAATGTGACAAGTCTTATCTTGGAATCACACAAAATGTGTTAATTCTTCAAATCATTTTTAGAAATCTTTTTTAAAAAATTTGTCCGAAGTTATAATGCAGCTGTCAAATTAACCCATATTGCATTTTTTTTTGTAGGGACTAATGATGAATTTTATCTTAATTTGGTATTGACTCTTTCACATCTGAAAACTTTTAAAAACATTGTTCTGATAATATACAAAACTAATTTTGCTATTTTTATGTTTCCAGAATTTTTTATTTAATAGGAAGAAATTGTCACCTTTTGATTTTTGATCTTTCTTATACATTTGTTTCATTTCTGTGTTCTTTCCCAAAAGGCTATTTTGAGGGAAAAGAGACAATCAAACACACAATAGATACAGTATTCTTTAATACAAATTTCAGTGCCCAGTGAGCTTATTATATTTATTTATATATTCTGATCAGTAAACATAGGGCAAGAGAAGAGTATTTGTTAGTAGATATCCTGGTTATACTGAACAGAACCACAAACATCTGATTACAGTTCTGCCAATCCAAATTAACCATTACCTGGGTAATCAATCAATAAATGTCATATAATATTTCTGTTAGAAAAATACTTAGTGGTCAACTATGAGTCAAATGTTATTTTAGCAACTGAGGAAATACAATGATGAAATTCATGATTCCTGCTCTGATCTCATAAAACATAAATTCTGGTAAAGAGAGAGAGTCAGTGAATAAGTAACCAAATACGAATATAGAAATCTCAAAGAAAATCTGATGAAAAATATATTTCAGGCTAAATTTTATCACTAAGAGCTATAAAAAAGGGATGTTTCTTTAGATGGTGGTATATGTATATGTATTTATATTCAGATAGATATACACATATTTGAATACGTATATACGCATATGTGTATATTTTTAGAAAATAAAATATTCTTTACAAATAATTGTTCTACCAATCTAAAATTTTACTTTTTGGAAAGCTTTCAGTATTTAAAAATTTTCCACAGTTTATTTTGTGTTCAGCATCTCTCTCTCATGCTCCTATATGTAACTGCTTCTCTGCAATATTCTATAAGAAATGGAATTGTAGAATCCAAAAGGAGGTACACTTAAAATTTTGATATGTATTACCAACAGAGGTCCTTTAACAGAACTATTTCCCTGTACTATATGTACTATATAATGCTAAATTATTAATTTTTGCCCATTAGGTAAGTGAGATAATGAATATAGTATCCCTTTGTATGTTAGCTTTCATTTTCCTGCTTAGTGAATGTAAGCATCTTTTTCTTTACTTTAGTAACTATTTTCTTTCTTTCTTTTTTTTTGACTGAGCTGTCTGTTTGGATCTTTTGCCCATTCAGTTCAGTTCATTCAGTCGCTCAGTCATGTCCAACTCTTCTCAATCCCATGGACTGCAGCACACCAGGCCTCTCTGTCCATCACCAAATTCCTAGGTTTACCCAAACTCATGTCCATTGAGTCGGTGATGCCATCCAACCATCTCATCCTCTGTTGTCCCCTTCTCCTACTGCCCTCAATCTTTTCCAGCATCAGGGTCTTTTCAAATGAGTCAGCTCTTCGCATCAGGTGGCCAAAGTACTGGAGTTTCAGCTTCAGCATCAGTCCTTCCAGTGAAAACCCAGGACTGATCTCCTTTAGGATGGACTGGTTGGATCTCCTTGCAGTTCAAGGGACTCTCAAGAGTCTTCTCCAAAACCACATTTCAACAGCATCAATTCTTTGGCACTCAGCTTTCTTTACAGTCCAACTCTCGCATCCACACATGACTATTGGAAAAACTATAGCTTTGACTAGATGGACCTTTGTTGGCAAAGTAATGTCTCTGCTTTTAAATATGCTGTCTAAGTTGGTCATAACTTTCCTTCCAAGGAGTAGGCAATTTGTAATTTCATAGCTGCAATCACCATCTGCAGTGATTTTGGAGCCCAAGGAAATAAAGTCTGTCACTGTTTCCACTGTTTCCCCATCTATCTGCCATCTAGTGATGGGACCGGATGCCATGATCATGGTTTTCTGAATGTTGAGCTTTAAGCCGACTTTTTCACTCTCCACTTTCACTTTCATCAAGAGGCTCTTTAATTCTTCACTTTCTGCCATAAGGGTGGTGTTATCTGCATATCTGAGGTTATTGATATTTCTCCCAGCAATCTTAATGCTTCTTCCAGCCCAGTGTTTCTCATGATGCACTCTGCATATAAGTTAAATAAGCAGGGTGACTATATACAGCCTTGACGTACTCCTTTTCCTATTTGGAACCAGTCTGTTGTTCCATGTCCAGTTCTAACTGTTGCTTCCTGACTTGCATATAGGTTTCTAAAGAGGCAGGTCTGGTGGTTTGGTATTCCCATCTCCTTCAGAATGTTCTACAGTTTTTTGTGATCCACACAGACAAAGGCTTTGGCATAGTCAATAAAGCAGAAACAGATGTTTTTCTGGAACTCTCTTGCTTTTTCAATAATCCAACAGTTGTTGGCAATTTGATCTCTGGTTCCTCTGCCTTTTCTAAAATCAGCTTGAACATCTGGAAGTTCAAGGTTCATGTATTGCTGAAGCCTGGCTTGGAGAATTTTGAGCATTACTTTATTAGCATTGAGATGAGTGCAAAAATGCTCAGTTGTGCAATTTGAGCATTCTTTGGCATTGCCTTTCTTTGGGACTGGAATGAAGACTGACATCTTTTGCAGTCCTCTCGCCACTGCTGAGTTTTCCAAATTTGCTGGCATATTGAGTGCAGCACTTTCACAGCATCATTGTCTAGGATTTGAAATAGCTCAACTGGAAATCCATCAGCTCCATTAGCTTTGTTTGTTGTGATGCTTCCTAAGGCCCACTTGACTTCACATTCCAGGTTGTCTGACTCTAGGTGAATGATCACAACATTAAGATTATCTGGGTCATGAAGATCTTTTTGTACAGTTTCTCTGTGTATTCTTGCCACCTCTTCTTAATATCTTCTGCTCTGTTAGGTCCCTACCATTTCTGTCCTTTATTGAGCCCATCTTTGCATGAAATTTTCCCTTGGTATCTCTAATTTTCTTGAAGAGATCTCTAGTCTTTCCCATTCTATTATTTTCCTCTATTTCTTTGCATTGATCACTGAAGAAGGCTTTGGTATCTCTCCTTGCTATTCTTTGGAACTCTACATTCAAATGAGTATATCTTTCCTGTTCTCCTTTGCTTTTTGCTTCTCTTCTTTTCTAGCTATTTGTAAGGCCTCCTCAGACAGCCATTTTGCTTTTATGCCTGTTACTCTTGGAACTTTATGCAATTTTTATCCATGTGTATGCATTTGTTACAAATATACACCATTTGTATACAAATAATAAACATACGCTATGTACATCATGACACACTTGTGTGTGTTCTTATGTTATCATATGTTAATACATTTTAATACATAACCGTAGAAGAATACATGTACAAAAATATGTATTTATAATGCTAATATTGTTTCCTCTACTGTTCAGTGTTTATATTGTTTCATTTTTACCACAGAATGCTTAAATAGTTAAATTTATTAATTACTTATGGCTTTTGTGTTGTACAGATTATTTGTGAATATAAATACATTTTGTCTTAATCCTATTCTGATATTAAATAATAATAACCTATATTTTCTTCTAATATATTCATAATTTCATTCTGCACATTTTGAAATTGAAATAACTGAAATCACTTTTGTGAATTATGGGAGCCTATAATCTAATTTGTTTATCTTCCTACCTATAGACTATTTACCCGGCAGTGTTTCTTGCCAGGGCACCATTTCCCCACCACTTCACACTTTCATGCACTGAATTTTCATGCGTCTGTTTCTGGACAGCAACCTCTTTCTTTATTTCCACCCCAATATTACATCTTCTTAATTCTCAATTTTTATAATAAGTTTTGAAATATGGTGGGTGATATGCTTGCTTCTTGAAAGGAAAGGTATGACAAACTAAGAGAGAATGTTAAAAAGCAGGGAAATCACTTTGTCGACAAAAGTCTGTATATTCAAATCTATGGTTTTGAACTCAACAGTCAGAAAACTAAGATCTTGACATCCGATCCAATCACTTCATGCTAAATAGATGGGGAAACAATGGAAACAGTGAGAGACTATTTTGGGGGGCTCTAAAACCACTGCAGCCATGAAATTAAAAGATGCTTGCTTCTTGGAAGGAAAGCTATGATCAACCTAGACAGCATATTATAAAGCAGAGACATTACTTTGCCAACAAATGTCCATCTAGTCAAAGCTATGGTTTTTCTAATAGTCATGTGTGGATGTGAGAGTTGGACTGTAAGGAAAACTGAGCCCCGAAGAATTGATGCTTTTGAACTGTGGTGTTGGAGAAGAGTCTTGAGAGTCCCTTGGACTGCAAGGAGATCCAACCAGTCCATCCTAAAGGAAATTAGTCCTGAATATTCATTGGAAAGACTGATGCTGAAGCCACCTGATGCGAAGAACTTTCATGAGAAAAGACCCTGATGCTGGGCAAGATTGAAGGCAGGAGGAGAATGGGCTGACAGAGGATGAGATGGTTGGATGGCATCACTGATTTGATGGACCTGCATTTGAGTAAGCTCCAGGAGTTGGTGATGGACAGGGAAGGCTGGCGTGCTGCAGTCCCTGCAGACATGACTAAGCAACTGAACTGAACTGAACTGATGGTTTTTACAGTAGTCATATATGGATGTGAGAGCTGGACCATAAAGAAGGCTGAGTGCTGAAGAGTTGAAGCTTTCAAAATGTGGCACTGAAGACTCTTGAGAGTCCCTTGGACTGCAAGGAGATCAACCAGTCAATCCCATAGGAAATCAACCCTGAACATCCTTTGGAAGGGATGATACTGCTGCTGAAGCCTCAGTACTCTGGCCACCTGATGTGAAAATAGACTCATTGGAAAAGACCATAATTCTGGGGAAGACTGAAGGCAAAATGAGAAGGAGATGGCAGAGGATGAGATGATTGGATGGCATCAGTAACTCAGTGGACATGAATTTGAGCAAATTTCAAGAGATAATGAAGGACAGGGAACCTCGTGTGCTTCAGTCCATGGGGTCCTAAGGAGTCAGACATGAGTTAGCTACTGAACAACAACAACAAAACAAATCTTTTTCTTACCTCCTTTATCTTTTTAAAGTGTGCTCTTGGTTATTCTGCTATATTTCCCTTTCTTAAGAAAATTTATAAGAAGGACTTTGAGTTTCATGAATAACATTAATAGGATTTTGATTACATTGCCACATATTTACAGATTAATTTGGAGGAGTTTTCTTATCTTTACAATATTGAGCCATCCCATTCAGAATTTGGCTTAGCTCACCTTTTATTTAAATCTTCTTTTATGTTCTTCAGTAAAATTTTATGGTTTTCTTATGTCTTATTTTTATTAGGGTTATCTTTATGCATTTTATAGTTTTATGACTATTGTGAGGCAGATCTTATCATCTATTATACATTCTATTATTGCTAGCATATAGTAGAGCTATAGAAAATTGCCTTTGCTATTTTTAATATAATGACACTTTCTTCCTCCTTTGAATAGTTATACAATTTATTTCTATTATTTCATTCCAATATTTATACTTTTTTAAATTAAGAAAAAATCTTTCTGGGTTGGTGGATGGACTAGGGTATCTACTACAATGCTGATTAACAGCATGGTAGTAAACTCTTTTTTCTTGTTACTAATTTTAAAGGGAATGTTTCCAATATTTCACCACTAAATGTGATGCTTGCTCTATTGTTGTCTGGTAGATAAATTTTATTAAATCAAGGAAGCTCCCTTTCATTTCTAGATTGCTAAGAATTTTACTGATTAATCTTAAAATCAGAATTTGGGGAAACATTTTATAAAACTGCTTTTAAACATTATCCACCACCCCATCCCTGCCAGAATCATTTAATGTAGTAAATTAGGTTTGTGCATTTTCTAGTGCTAAAGAAGTCTTGTAGTTTTGTGATAATACAAACTTTGTAATGATATATTATTCCTTTCAGGTTCTGCTGGAATTTATTGGCTAATAATTTGTGTGTAGGCTAAGTTGTTTCAGTCATGTCTGACTCTTTACAACCTATGGTCTGTAGCCTCTGAGGCTCCTCTGACTGTGGGATTCTCCAGGCAAGAATACTTGAGAGGGTTGCCATGCCCTCCTGCAGGGGATCTTCCCAACCCAAGGATGGAACTCGAGTCTCCTGCAGCCCCTGCATAGTAGGCAGATTCTTTACTGCTGAGCCATCAGGGAAGCCCTGCTTAGGTATTTACTTTTCTGTTGTTTAGTGTGATTAGCTTATACTTTCATTTTTTTCTGCTGTCCTTGATCAGTTTTGTCTACTAGTGGATTTTCTCCTTTTTATCTTTATAAAATGAGTTTAGGATAATTATTTTTTCATCTAGTTTATATGAGGATTTTATTTTTTAAACTACCTTTTAGATAAGTAATTTAGACCTGACACTATTTTCAAGGATAAATGTTAGTACATGCCTTAACTTTATTTACTATTACTTGGTTCCTTACATATATATTTTTGAGCCATTTTACATAACATACTCTCAGGCCATCAAGTATTTCATCTAAGTTTCCAAGTTTGCTATAAGTAATACTGTATTTATTTTCTTTGTCATAGATCATATTGGCTTAATCATGTATTATATTTTTGTGTTCTTCATATAAATAGGTAAGCCCAGTTTTTCATTTCTTATTGTTTTTTGTAGTTTCTTTTTATCTTGAAAAAGATGTGTCTAAGTTTTTACTATCTTATAAGTTATAACAAGGAAACTTTGATTTGTTGATAGTCTTTACTTAATTTTCTCATACTCACCCAGTTACCTATTTTTATTTGTGCTCTCTTTACTTTGGAGAAGAAAATTACAATTCAGCCTTATTCCATTTTGTATGGTTCCAAATTATTATCTACTCAGACAATTTTTGAGAAGGGGCAAAGAAAGAAAAATATCACTTTCAAAAGTGTCATGATTTTTTATTTCTGCTTTCAGAAGTGTCATTGTCAGTCTAAGCTTATCTCCTCTTTTAGAATCTTACTGAACACTCTGGTAAGGAGTCAAAACACTCCAGCAGTGTGATTTTTCCTACCATTGTTCCCTAACTCTACAGCTTTAGTGGGTAATTCACTGGTGCTCAATGCACAAAACATGTGACAATTTAAACAAATAGTTTGCAGCCATCTGAAATAATCCTTTAAGTGACAGATTTAAATAATGGGCTTTCAGTTACCTTTACCCAGGTAGTTTCTTATTTTAGTATATTTCCTTTGCAAAACCCCATTCCTTGTATTATATCTTGTAATTAAAACATTTATTTGTTCATATAACAAAGACCTTACATGTGTGGCAGCTCCAGGACTATCATTAAGCCAGAGTTCCATTTTATGTTCTCCAAGACTGTCTTGCTTCAAAGTCCTCTGTCTGTTGTCCTTATTCTCACACTGGCAGTGATAGGGCTGCATCAGTTCAAAGAATCATGTACAGTCACTGTCACCATGTTGCTACTAGAGCAATCTTGATTTTGTGGTGTTAAGGATGTACAGCTTTTCAGACACAGTGGTGAGGGTGAGAGGTGGGGATGGTATTTTTGGGAAGGGAGTGGGCAAAGAGAAATCTGCTATTGTCATTTGTTGTAATCATTTAATAATATTAAATGAAACACCATAAGATCTAGAATTTAAAAGGAGATGATTTCTGCCTCTCATCAGAGGGACAGCCTTATTTATTAGTATTTTTATTATTGATTCAGTTACTCTCCTATTATCTCCGTCTAGTAATGTTGATCTCCAAAATTGTCAAATGTGAGCTCTTCCTCTTAAAATAGTTTTGGTTCCTTTACCTTGCCACTGTTACATGTGACTGTACAAGATTGTAATATTTTCAACGTCACTACTGACTCTTCATAGTTCAAAGCAGCCATTTGTTTACAAACAGTCAAACCATAGTTTAAATTCTTTGTATGACAACATCAACAAACAAATATCCTATTTTTTGCTCACCAATTCTTAACTAATATAATTGTCCATTCTTCACAAAACTGCTTTGACATTACCAGGAGAATAGTTGCCAATCCGACTCTCAAATCGATCAAGTCAGAATTAATTAAGTGTACTGAAGAGTTTATTGTTTACTTAATGCCAAACATTTTGTCAACATGTTCAGGCTAAAAATATAGTCAGTTGTGTGAATGTTTAACTGTGAAATTATTTAAGAAAACAGATTTAGGAAAGTCTTTCTCTAGCCTGTTTCCATCTACAAATTCTGCATTGCTTAAACTCTGAGACTAAGTGATTCAGCAGCACAGTTTCTTCACTCAGAAAGCTTTCTGCCTAGATTAGTTAAGCTTGCCATTGTGCTTTTTTTCCTCAGTTCCATTGAATTTCCTGATTTCTGCCTGAGATCTCAGCTTTGGGCTGTTTATTGCATCTTGATTTTCATTTCAATGCTCCTGTCTTCCTAATGCTTATGACTTGGTAACTTTTGCTCAAATGGGAAACTAGAGTGCACTCTCTAGACCACCTGCTTAGTTTCTTATCCTTGCACACTCTGTATTCCTAGCTTCACTGCTTCACCTAGTGCATGAGCTGTAGGAACCTGCCTCAGGTTAGGCTAGTTCTATGCCTGTATTTATATGCAGAGTACATTATGAGAAATGCTGGACTAGAAGAAACACAAGCTGGAATCAAGATTGCTGGGAGAAATATCAATAATCTCAGATATGCAGATGACACCACCTTTATGGCAGAAAGTGAAGAGGAACTCAAAAGCCTCTTGATGAAAGTGAAAGTGGAGAGTGAAAAAGTTGGCTTAAAGCTCAACATTCAGAAAACGAAGATCATGGCATCCGGTCCCATCACGTCATGGCAAATAGATGGGGAAACAGTGGAAACAGTGTCAGCTTTATTTTTCTGGGCTCCAAAATCACTGCAGATGGTGACTTTAGCCATGAAATTAAAAGATGCTTACTCCTTGGAAGAAAAGTTATGACCAACCTAGATAGCATATTCAAAAGCAGAGACATTACTTTGCCAACAAAGGTTTGTCTAGTCAAGGCTATGGTTTTTCCTGTGGTCATGTATGGATGTGAGAGTTGGACTGTGAAGAAGGCTGAGTGCAAAAGAATTGATGCTTTTGAACTGTGGTGTTGGAGAAGACTCTTGAGAGTCCCTTGGACTGCAAGGGATCCAACCAGTCCATTCTGAAGGAGATCAGCCCTGGGATTTCCTTGGAAGGAATGATGCTAAAGCTGAAACTCCAGTACTTTGGCCATGCGAAGAGTTGACTCATTGGAAAAGACTCTGATGCTGGCAGGGATTGGGGGCAGGAGGAGAAGGGGACGACAGAGGATGAGATGGCTGGATGGTATCACTGACTCGATGGACATGAGTCTGAGTGAACTCCGGGAGTTGGTGATGGACAGGGAGGACTGGCGTGCTGCGATTCATGGGGTCGCAAAGAGTCGGACACGACTGAGCGACTGATCTGATCTGATGCCTGTACTGTATTCCCACAATGCCAGGCATTTTTACTTCAACTCTACAGATTGCCTGCATCTCTATGACTCCTCCATGGTCTTATTGAACTGAATTAATTGCATTCACTGAATTGAGCTAATAATTTAGGGCTTTGGTTCTCAGCCTTGGCTCTAAATTAAAATATGAGGAGAGCTTTAAAAAACTTTTAAAAATAATAAATATATCAGCATCTCAGTCACAGGCATTTTAAAAAGTCTCTGGGTAATTATAATGTGCAACTTCTGTTGAGGACCACTGCTTCAGAGTAAAAATGAAACAGGTAAATTCAGGCAGCACATTTGGATTCCTTGTTTAAAGGGACTGGAATGCAACCTTGTGATATCCTCCTCATCTTTCTCAGTGTCTATGCCTTCACCTTTTTTTTTTTTTCTCCCTAGATCACTCATAGACAATGTTTATAGGAGTCATATCAAAAAGAAGTAATGAATGACCATAAATGGGGGAGGGAAGTAACAAGAGTTTCTGTTTTTATCCCCCCACTGCCTCACCTGAAGCCTGGAATTACTAGCATGTCAGCTATAAAAGGCGAGCTCCTTAACTACAATATCCTGTATGAATAATATCCAGAAGGAAATTTTAAATCCACCTCAGAATATAAAAGAGCATCACTAGAGAGAAATAATTTATGAGTAAGACATCGAGGAATACATACCATAATTTATTTTTATATCATGATCTTTGTTCAGACCACTGCAAACTCCTCTTCAGAAAGAGTGCATCAATTATGAGCAAGAAAAAAAAGAGAGACTTTAATACTAGAAAATATATCTTTCATACTTACTATACGCTTATGCATACCTACTGATAATAGATACTTTGTTGGTTCAAATCATTACAAGCTGTGAACCGTGAAGAGAAATGAGCAATAAATAAAGTTCCTGCTTCTTTTAATAAAATGTCTCCATGTCACAGTTTAGGGAATGCTTTGTAACCACAATGAGCTCAAATATGCTCTACTCAATACTTGAAATGTAAATACTATGACTTCTTTAAATTAACTTTTGGAATGCCTTTAAAGTGCCTTATATTTCCATGATGAGAAAAGTTAGATGGTGACTATATATACAGAAGTCATTGGATTGTTGATATATAATTAAACCAAACCTCCTTATGTAGGGGTTTCCCTGGTGGTTAAGAGTTTGCCTGCCAGTTCAGGGGACACAGGTTTTGTCCCTGCTCTGGGAAGATCCCACATGGGCAACTGGGCCCTTGAGCCAAGAATACCAACCCAGTGCTCTAGAGCACACACACCACAACTACTGAGCTCACCCGCCACAACTGCTTAAGTCTGTGCATGCTACAACTCTGCTCCACAACAACAGAAGTCACTACATGATGCTAAAGCTGAAGCTCCAGTACTTTGGCCACCTCATGCGAAGAGTTGACTCATTGTAAAAGACTCTGATGCTGGGAGGGATTGGGGGCAGGAGGAGAAGGGGACGACAGAGGATGAGATGGCTGGATGGCATCACCAACTCAACGGACATGAGTTTCAGTGAACTCCGGGAGTTGGTGATGGACAGTGAGGCCTGGTGTGTTGCTATTCATGGGGTTGCAAAGAGTTGGACACGACTGAGTGACTGAACTGAACTGAACTGAACTGACTGACAATGAGAAGCCTGTGAATCGCAACTACAGAAAAGTCCATGCAGCAACAAAGACCCAGTACAGTCAAAAATAAACAAATGTTTAAAAACAAGCTTCTTTTCTGACCACAATGCAGTAAGATTAGATCTCAATTAGAGGAGAAAAAATATTAAAAATTCCAACATATGGAGGCTGAACAACACACTGCTGAATAACCAACAAATCACAGAAGAAATCAAAAAAGAAATCAAAATATGCAGAAACAAATGAAAATGAAAACATAACATCCCAAAACCTATGGGACACTGTAAAAGCAGTGCTAAGGGGAAACTTAATAGCAATACAGGCATACCTCAAGAAATAAGAAAAAAGTCAAATAAATAACCTAACTCTACACCTAAAGCAACTAGAAAAGGAAGAAATGAAGAACCCCAGGGTTAGTAGAAAGAAAGAAATCTTAAAAATTACAGCAGAAATAAATGTAAAAGAAACAAAAGGGAGCATAGTAAAAATCAACAAAGCCAAAAGCTGGTTCTTTGAGAGGATAAATAAAATTGACAAACCATTAGCCAGACTCATCAAGAAACAAAGGGAGAAAAAGCAAATCAATAAAATTAGAAATGAAAATGGAGAGATCACAACAGACAACACACAAATACAAAGGATCGTAAGAGACTACTATCAGCAATTATATGCCAATAAAATGGACAACGTGGAAGAAATGGACAAATTCTTAGAAAAGTACAACTTTCCAAAACTGAACCAGGAAGAAATAGAAAATCTTAACAGACCCATCACAAGCACGGAAATTGAAACTGTAATCAGAAATCTTGCAGCAAATAAAAGGCCAGGTCCAGACAGCTTCACAGCTGAAGTCTACCAAAAATTTAGAAAAGAGCTGACACCTATCCTATACAAACTCTTCCAGAAAATTGCAGAGGAAGGCAAACTTCCAAACTCATTCTATGAGGCCACCATCACCCTAATACCAAAACCTGACAAAGATGCCACAAAAAAAAGAAAACTACAGGCCAATATCACTGATGAACAAAGATGCAAAAATCCTTAACAAAATTCTAGCAATCAGAATCCAACAACACATTAAAAAGATCATACACCATGGCCAAGTGGGCTTTATCCCAGGGATGCAAGGATTCTTCAATATCCGCAAATCAATCAGTGTAATATACCACATTAACAAATTGAAAAATAAAAGCCATATGATTATCTCAATAGATGCAGAGAAAGCCTTTGATAAAACTCAACATCCATTTATGATAAAAATCCTTCAGAAAGCAGGAATAGAAGGAACATACCTCAACATAAAAAGCTATATATGACAAACCCACAGCAAACATTATCCTCAATGGTGAAAAATTGAAAGCATTTCCCCTAAAGTCAGGAACAAGACAAGGGTGCCCACTCTCACCACTACTATTCAACATAGTTTTGGCCATAGCAATCAGAGCAGAAAAAAGAAATAAAAGGAATCCAAATTGGAAAAGAAAAAGTAAAACTCTCACTGTTTGCAGATGACATGATCCTTTACATAGAGAACCCTAAAGACTCGACCAGAAAATTACTGCTGCTGCTGCTGCTAAGTCACTTCAGGTGTGTCCGACTCTGTGTGACCCCATAGACGGCAGCCCACCAGGCTCTGCCATCCCTGGGATTCTCCAGGCAAGAACACTGGAGTGGGTTGCCATTGTCTTCTCCATTGTGTGAAAGTGAAAAGTGAAAGTGAAGTCGCTCAGTCATGTCTGACTCGTAGCAACCTGATGGACTGCAGCCATGGGGTCGCTGATATATCTACCTAAAGAAACTAAAGACCTATATATAGAAAACTATAAAACACTGGTGAAAGAAATCAAAAAGGACACTAATAGATGGAGAAATATACCATGTTCATGGATTTGAAGAATCAATATAGTGAAAATGAGTACACTACCCAAAGCAATTTATAGATTCAATGCAATCCCTATCAAGCTACCAATGGTATTCTTCACAGAGCTAGAACAAATAATTTCACAATTTGTATGAAAAAAAAAAACAAAAACAAAAAACCTCGAATAGCCAAAGCAATCTTGAGAAAGAAGACTGGAACTGGAGGAATCAACCTGCCTGACTTCAGGCTCTACTACAAAGCCACAGTATCAAGACAGTATGGTACTGGCACAAAGACAGAAATATAGATCAATGGAACAAAATAGAAAGCCCAGAGATAAATCCACGCACATATGGACACCTTATCTTTGACAAAGGAGGCAAGAATATACAATGGATTAAAGACAATCTCTTCAACAAGTGGTGCTGGGAAAACTGGTCAACCACTTGTAAAAGAATGAAACTAGAACACTTTCTAACACCATACACAAAAATAAACAAATGGGACCTAATTAAAATTAAAAGCTTCTGCACAACAAAGGAAACTCTAAGCAAGGTGAAAAGACAGCCTTCAGAATGGGAGAAAATAATAGCAAATGAAGCAACTGACAAACAACTAATCTCAAAAATATATAAGCAACTCCTACAGCTCAATTCCAGAAAAATAAATGACCCAATCAAAAAATGGGCCAAAGAACTAAATAGACATTTCTCCAAAGAAGACATACAGATGGCTAACAAACACATGAAAAGATGCTCAATATCACTCGTTATCAGAGAAATGCAAATCAAAACCACTATGAGGTACCATTTCACACCAGTCAGAATGGCTGCTATCCAAAAGTCTACAAGAAAT
>NW_011495035.1:7978786-7998510 GCF_000754665.1 Bison bison bison | reverse complement strand
AGAACTGCCTTATGATTCAGCAATCCCACTGCTGGGCATACACACTGAGGAAACCAGAATTGAAAGAGACATGTGTACCCCAATGTTCATCGCAGCACTGTTTATAATAGCCAGGACATGGAAGCAACCTAGATGTCCATCAGCAAATGAATGGATAAGAAAGCTGTGGTACATATACACAATGGAGTATTACTTAGCCATTAAAAAGAATACATTTGAATTAGTTCTAATGAGGTGGATGAAACTGGAGCCTATTATACAGAGTGAAGTAAGTCAGAAAGACAAACACCAATACAGTATACTAACGCATATATATGGAATTTAGAAAGATGGTAACGACAACCCTGCATGCAAGATAGCAAAAGAGACACAGATGTATAGAACAGTCTTTTGGACTCTGTGGGAGAGGGAGGGGGGGATGATTTAGGAGAATGGCATTAAAACATGTGCAATATCATATAAGAAACGAATCGCCAGTCCAGGTTTGATGCAGGATACAGGAAGCTTGGTGCTGGTGCACTGGGATGACCCAGAGGGATGGTATGGGGAGGGAGGTGGGAGGGGGGTTCAGGATGGGGAACACATGTACAGCTGTGGCGGATGCATGTTGATATATGGCAAAACTAATACAATATCGTAAAGTAAAAAAAAATAAAAATAATAATTTTTTTTAAAAATAAGAACAAACAAACAAAAACCCTCTAGTTGTTTATGGAAAAGTCCTTTGAGTATGTATTAATAACAGTTAGCATTTATTGAGTACTTCCTATTGTTAGACATCTCCCTGAGTATTTTAGACATACAAATTTATCCAAAATTAACAGCCCAATAAAATCAACTTTAGAAATGAGGATACTGAGCAGAGATGTTAAGTTACTTGTACAAAGTCAATAGCTAATAAGTGATGGAACTGGGATTTTGACCCAAACAGCAGAATTCCAGAGTCGTCCTTTTTATCTACAGTGGTATACTACATTAGATTCAATGCTGCTATAAAAGCAATCATTATATTAGGACATTTGGATAGGATTATTAAAGTAGTTTCCAACTCGTAGTCTTGATAGGAGCAAGCTGCATTGTGGAAACTCTCATGTTCTTCTCACAGCTGAACAGATGATATGGAATAGACAGTAATGATGTTGTGAAGGGCATGAAATTAGTTCCAATCATCAACACTCATTAAAGAGTTAGACTTAATAACCAAAGAGGTAAGGGATTCAGCAGTGCAAGAGTTATTCCTCTACCTAACAGCTCTTGAAGTCTAGTGGGGAACAGACATTAACTGAAGATCACATACATATTAATTACAATAATGACAAATGCTGAAGAGTGGAGTGGCTACCAAATGCAAAAAGAACATATAGTCAGGCTTTTAACCTAGTCAGAGAAGGATGGGATACACTGAGAAAGTAACATTTAAGCTGAAAGATAAGCAGAAATTAATCCTACTCACAGGGCAAGAGAGTTTCAGGTACAAGGGAATAGCATGTGGCATCTTGATGGAGGAAGGGAGGAGTCAGTCCCATTAGAATAAGATATTCATTGGGTATGGAAAGAAAATGCTAGAACTATTTGTATTCAGTTAAGTCAACCTCTAAAATGCTTATTATACTGTAGTTTTATAAGAGGCATGCAGTATCAGTTTACATATATACTATGAATAAACATGTGTTAATTATAATTGCATACTCAAGAAATTTTATTGATGGTCACAAAGAGTAAAAAATGCTTGAGGACTGGTGGTTTAAGCAACTGTAAAAGGAACATTATGAGTAAACTCAGGGGTTGGTGGTGATGGGGAAGTGGAACAGGAAATTAACACTGGATGACCCTGGAGACTTGGCCCACACAGGGCTTGGTGGGCCAAGTCAAGTATTCAGGGTTTAAGAGCAAAGGGAAAGTTGAAAAGATTCTACCCATGAAATGCACACTTGTCCATCTAGCCCTCAGTCTAAGATGGCTACCAATTATAACCATTTAGAGAAAGGTTAGAGGATACACAAAGGTAAGCTTAGAGTGGACTTGAAATCTGCCTTAGTATTTATTTGGGTGCATGTTCTTTCTCCTTTTCCAATGAAAACCATGTGTTATGGACTGACTGGCTGTAACCACCCCCCAAACCCCACCAAAACATCCCTCATGTTTAAATCCCTATCCCCAGTGTGATGGTATTGGGAAACGGGGCTTTTGACAGGTAATCAGGTCATAAGAGTGGAGCCCGGTGATGGGATTAGTGCACTTGAAGAAGAGATAAGAGAGAGCTGACATCCTCTCTCTACTCTCTACATGTGAGGATACAAGCTCAAGGCCCTGATCTGCAAACCAAGAATGAGGCTCTCACTAGATGCTAGACCTGCCTGCTCACTGATCTTAGACTTCCTATCCTCCATAAATGTGAGAAATGTTTCATATTTGTTTAAGCAATCCAGTCTTTGATAATTTATTTTAGCAGGCTGAACTAAAACACCATGTGAAACATGATTATTTCATTCATCACTAACCTCTTCTTCTTACACAAGCTGTTATATGCCCTCCAATGGGACAGTAGAATATCTGGCATACACTAGACACAGTAGGTCAGGCAAAGTCTGTAGGTTAGGCATATGAATTACACAATGACCTCAAGTTTAGCACATTCCAAATGAATTTTATTTTCATAAAATGAGGAAAATAAAATGCTTGTTTACCTATTGTGTTAGGTAAACAGTTCATTGGGTTTTTTCTGTAACCTCTATGGGAAAACTCAAATGAACTATTTGGCCAACCCAATATAAATCTGATCATGGCATTCACACTTCTGCCACTGAAGAAGTGATTTCCTTTCCCTGAAATATGCTTCTTTTTTCTCTCCTAAAACACCTTGTGTCATCTTTAAGCTCTCAGATGTATAACTTTCTGTCACTTCCAAGTCAGAATTCATAGTTCTCTTTTTTGTGTCCTCAACGACAATGCAATCCTCTTATTGTAGTAACTATTGCACAGTTTCTTAGCTAGATTGCTTGACATTCTTTAATTTACTCAGGAATTTTACTGGTATTTCATATAGTTTTGTGGTAAAATAAAAGATAATGCCTATGGAGCACCTAGAATGTTATAAGTTCTCAATAAATGCTAACTATAAATGTATCTATTTTACCTTTTAACATGTCTAAGTTCCTCAGGGGTGCAGTTTCTGTATTCACTTACTAAAAGAATAAATGTATTTCAAACATAAGACTCTACACTTGCAGGTGATGTGGATAAATCTACATGTTCACATTTGGTGACTTGTCTACATTTTATTATCTGTTAGTTTACTTCTTTTTCTTTTTCTTTTCTCATATTAATGCTGTCAGCATAGAAAGGACTACAGTTAGCACAGAAAGCAGAAATTTGGTAATAATCCTTGATTCCTTAATTTTTCCTCTTCATCTCCTTAAACCCACCAGAAAATTGTATGGCTTTTTAACAACTATATCTCAATTCTTCAGTCTAGATAGCAGAAATCATCTGAAAGAGTGTTAAAAAAGAATGACATAGATTCTGACAGACTAACATAAAATAGGTCTATGATTCAGAAAATATCACCTAATTTCAAAATGTTGTATATCATACTAAAAATTGAGAGAATGCACGATTAAACAGTCTCTATTCTTTCCAAATTGATTACTACCCTTTTAGTGCAGGCAAACCAATATTTTTTTTATTGTCATTGATTTCTGTCTCCTTATTTCTACTTTGATCATTCTGTAATCAGATCCCCTCCCAGTGTTAAGAAAATAATTTCAAAATATAAATTAGATTATATTTCTTCATTACTGAAAACTATTTTATGACTTCTCATTCTATACAGAAGGAGATGGCAACCTACTCCAGAATTCTTGCCTAGAGAATCCTGTGGACAGAGGAGCCTGATGGGCTGCTGTCCATAGGGTCGCATAGAGTCAGACACAACTGAAGTGACTTAGCATGAATGCATGCATTGGAGAAGGAAATGGCAACCCACTCCAGTATTCTTGCCTAGAGAATCCTGTAGACAGAGGAGCCTGATGGGCTGCTGTCCATAGGGTCGCATAGTGTCGGACACAACTGAAGCAACTTAGCATGAATGCGTACGTTGGAGAAGGAAATGGCAACCCACTTCAATATTCTTGCCTGGAGAATCCCAGGGATGGAGGAGCCTAGTGGGCTGCCATCTATGGGGTCACACAGAGTCAGACACGACTAAAGCGACTTCAGCAGCAGCAGCAGCAGCAGCATTTCATACAGAGAGAAAAAGGTCTACAAGCCCTTGTCTTATGGTTTCTGCTCAGCCCTACTACCTCCTATCATGCCCCTTCTTCTAACTCCTGCTGCTCTAAAATTCTTTCAGCTCCTCAAAGATGCTGAGCTCATTGGCAGTTTAAGAGCTGTTGCCCTCACTGTTACTACAACTGCCCAGTAATGTCTTCTGCTTGTCTCTTCATTTGGCTACTGCTGTTCTTCCCAAAAGGTTTTAACTGTCACCAACTTAGAGAGGGCTTCCCTGATCATTCTACCCAAAAGAGGGAAACTCTCACCATCTTACGTTATAGCACTCAACACGGTTGGAAAATACATAACTCATTCACTTCTGATTTTTTAAAATTTATCTGCCACCAATCTTGGTTTGGATATTCCTAGAAGTAGATCCTGAGTCAAAGATATACTTTGAAGTAGCTAATTTTGGATATTATTTCAGGAAGCACCAGTAAGAAAGTGTGAAACTGGAGGAAGGAAGCTAATTTAGGTACATTATTGAGCAGGCTGCTGTTGTGGACAGCTGAGGCTCAGCCCCAAAAGGGAAGTCTGGGGATAGGGTAGATATGCCTTAGAGTAGGGAGAGGGGACAAGGATGTTATTTACCCAACCACATCAAACTGATTGAGGGTTGATTTTCAATGATAAACGAGCCAAGAGTGTTCCAGAAGTTTTCAGCAGCCAGAGAAACTGTTCAAGCAAATCTTTCAAGGCTTGAGAAGTGTGCCTAAGAATAATGAGCATGGGAAGAACATGGATGTGACAACACTGGCATGGGCTACTCTGCCTCTCCAGCGTCTAAGCAGTGGCAGGAATCTTGTTCAAGACTATATATAACCCAGTACTTGGCATATAGTTGGTGCTCAGCAGATTAAAATGAAGGAGTGGATAATAGGGCAAGTGGATAAGTTATACATTATAATACAGAATTTAATTAGATTAATAAAGTTGGTTTGGATTTAATGTAGATCCTATTCACCAGAGGAGAATCAGACAGATCAACTCTGTGATGTAATAACCTGAGCTAAACCTAGTAATGACTCATTTATGTTACAAATCTTTATTTATTTCCTAGAGCAGCCATATCTAAACACTGAAAACTGGACAGCTTAAAACAACAGAAGTTAATTGTCCCAGAGTACTGGAGTCTGAAAGTTTGAAATCAAGTTATCAGTAGGGCCATCTTTGCTCTAAAACCCATAAGGAAACCCTCCCTTGTCTCTTGCTAACTTCTAATGGTCTGCTTACAATCTTTAGCATTCCTTGGGAAGCAGCTACATAATTCCAGTCTCTGCCTTTGTTGTCATACAGTGTTCTGTCACATGTGTCTGTTTATAAGGATATCAGTCATATTAAATTAGGGCTCCACCCTACTGCATTCTGATTTCTTTTTCCTTAAAGAGCTGTATCTGCAACAATCTTATTTTTCAATAAGGTCACTTTCAGAGATATTAGGGTTTACGACCCCAACATCTCTCTCTTTTTTTTGAAGGACACAGTTTAACCCACAATGGTATCCTTGAAATTCAAGTCTAAGGAAGAGCTAATTATAGAGTAAAAAATAGTGTTGTTGTGTTCAAGTCTCAAATCAGCCTTCAAAGTCAACTAAAAAACACACGTGTTCTAGGAAGAGGAAAAAGAAAGCTTTCTGGATTTTGAGTGGTCCAGACTCTCATACAATGTACTGGTATATTGGTTGCATGTCTGCTTGCCAGGAGGCAATCTGGTCTGTGCAGTTAGTTCTGTTTCCAGAGGGACAATGCAGAGAATATGCGGAAAGAGGGGCCAAGTTCAAGGGCAACTCTGGGATTCCCCCTGTGATCTCATTAAAGAAATAACTCTAGGGCTTTCCCAGGGAAAAAAAAAAAAGTAATTTCATTACTCTTACTCCTAAATCCTCACATGCTACCCACTAGGTTTTCAGAAATCAGATATACTTGCAATTATTTCCAAAAACCATTGCTTCTACTCAGGATAATTTGCAGATAGTTACTCTATGTTTGTGGAGTATATCAACTGTGTCTGTAAAGCTTATTAGAGAAACAAACAGAAATACTTACCTTTACAGTTACTTATATATCAGGTGTTTTTCTATCTACACATGTAATTTCCATAAACTCTGACAATAAAAGGCTATCTTGTACTTAGCTGCTAAGAATCACTTTGTCACTTTGTATAACAGTGAAATGTTTGATCAAGGACTTCAACTTCTCTTAGAAATCAGTGTAACACAACAGCTAAAAGACTCTCATCACAAAAGAGACACAATTCTACTTACTATAAAATGCCAAAGTCCAATCTTATTCCATATGATTTCTGTGATGATTCTAATTGACCATTTAACACACAATTTTCAGGCAAATGGTACTCTCTTCTCTAAATTATTAACAGCAACATTAAAAACAATATTAATACGTTATTATATAGGCAGAAAGAAGTGATGAGCAAAATCAACAGCCAAGACTCAGATATTTTAATAACTGAGACTTGTTTGTGTCAGATAGCTAATATCTCTTCCCACATATTTATAATCTACATTTTATGAATCAAGTGGTAAAATTATCTTGAATTTGAAGGTAAGTATAAATCTTACCATAATTTACATCTTCAACAATTAAAATAGCTCAAAAGTAATACTCACATGAAAATAAACAATACTATATTTGAACACAATTTTGCATGTGCAATGAATGAGTTTATTCAAAAGTGCAATTTTATGTTTGCATGCCACTTGCTTTAAGTGTACAAAAGTCATGAAATGCTTATAGAAATGAAATAATCCTTATGAAGAATAAGCTGTACCATAACTTAAAAAGAATCTTATTTTCTCCACTATCTAGGAAAAAAAGATTATAGGTTAATGGACAGAAAGAGAAGGGTGGCAATTTTACATAATATCTATGGTTTTTTATAAACCCTCACCTTGATTTACTATAAACATTTCATCTTCTATCCCCCTACAGTATTTATATGTCATAGGTAAGTATAATATAAAAAGTAAAAAAAAAATCTCATTTCATCCTTGATCCCATAGATAACCACTGGAATAGTTTGATATATATTTTCTAGAATTAGGAGTGCGTATATCTCTATGTGTAACTTAGTGTATAATTTCTAGGCCTATTTTTGTATACAGTTTCCTAGATTTAGTTGATAGTGGAAATATTGTTTGAAATAAAATTTTTCTATATAACAATGCATCCTCCCTCTCTTTCATGTAAAGACTGAAAGGGATTATTTCTCAACTTTATTTTCCACTGAAAATATTATATAACATTCACTTTATTAGATACTAATTCTGAGATTTAAAAATATATATATCTTACCATATCAAACCTTTCCACATTATGGGGAGTTGAACACATAATTTTCTCTTGCAACTGCAATTGAGATTTGCTTTGTTTCAAAGGGAAGTTGCTTTGAATCATTTCCAATTTGCAGTGATGGCTGTAAATCATATGACCATTATGGCTCTGTCACCTCACTTGAGGTTGGTTTTATTTAACTCACTAAGAAGAGAAGTAGAAGGATGACAAGCAGATTCAAAGAAAAGAGAATTTGAAAAATGAATGTTTTACAATCTAGTGGGGGAAGTAAGGAGAGATTACAAAAATATAAGTCAGATTAATGTCTACAAGGCAAAAAAACAGCAAAGCACAACTTATCAGTAAAACCATATCTAGTAAGTTTCACAGAACGAAAAAGTTTTCTGAGTCCTAACCTATTGTGTAAACAAACTTCTATTCTTCTAAAGTTGCAGATAAACCTTGGGTGTAGGTTTATAAGAAAATTCCCTGGTATGCAGTATAAAGTACTTACAGTTATTCTTTTGTCTTTCCCCAAGTTTTGGACATTTGTCTTACTACCATTAAAGTTTATTTTGCTTCTCTGAGATACAATGTCTACCTATCTTAGTAACATCAATTGAAAACCATGGTCATCACAGTTTTTTAAAATTTTTATGTTTAGACTATCAAAGGAAATTTGATAAAGATTTTTGAAATATATTTGCATAATATTTCATTTTATGGATTTTCTGTATGATAGGAAACACTTGACTCACATATGGACATTTGAATTATTTTCATTTTAACTAATTCTCACTGAATAGTTTCATCACTTTAACCTTACACAACTCCATGTACATAAATTCATAAGCTAATCCTACAAGTGGAATTGCTGCTTCAGAATTTATATACATTTAAATATTATAAACTTAATTGTCAATTTTTCTCTATATAAAATGTATTTTTGCCCTCACAAGAAACATGTATAATATCATGTATGAAACGAATTGCCAGTCCAGGTTCGATGCATGATACTGGATGCTTGGGGCTGGTGTACTGAGACAACCCAGAGGGATGGTACGGGGAGGGAGGTGGGAGGGGGGTTCAGGATGCGGAACACGTGTATACCCGTGGCAGATTCATGTTGATGTATGGCAAAACCAATACAATATTGTAAAGTAATTAGCCTCCAATTAAAATAAATACATTTATATTTAAAAAAAGCAAAAAAGCAAAAAAAAGAAATCACAGATATATTTTATTTTTTTATTTTTTTTTTATTTTTGTCTTTTCTTTTTTTTTTTCTTTTCTACAGATATATTTTAAATAGCCATTTGGGAAACTTGTTTTGTTGTTTTTATGTATGTTTTTACATAATTAAAAGATTACCTATTTTCAGGTCCCTGGTCATTATTAAGTTATTTGAGAAGGAAGAGCAATGAGAAATGAAGGGGGGAAGTTCCAGGGAGTTCAGAAAAAATCAGAAAGCAAACAAACCAATGAACAAATAATGAATTTAGATAGAAAGGCATGGAGATTTCCAAAGACATGACAGAAAATATTAGCTAGGAACTAAGAGTTATTTGAAACTTAACAGTTATTTGAAACTTATGAGAAAAATAAATTGCAAATAATGCAGTTCCCTAAATGATTGGAGATGAGGTTTTGGCTAAACTCAAAGCTGAAGGTAATGGAAAGAAAAGTTAGAGACCTTTTTCAATGGCTGATTCATTCAAAAAGCTTTTAATTGTTAACTATAAATGAAGATCTCTGCCAGTAAGGGAAGGAATCTTCAGTAGTTAAAGAAAAAAATGGGCAGAGAAGAGTATGGATCTAACTGTGAACTAGAGAAAAATATTCTAACGTTTGGTTCAAGAATTCTAAGATAAGGAACGGCTTTTGCTTGGGACTAAAATTGATGATAGGGAATGGAAGGTCATGAATTCAGTGTCATGGATTGAAAAGGAATAGTAAAATAAAGAGATAAATTGTGTTTCGTGTACAAGAAGAGGGACTGAGATATGAAGAGGAGAGAAAAGAACTTGCTCTTAGCAGAGAAGGAACCAGATGATATAGAAACTTGAGTCTGCAGAAAAAAAAAATGATCAGTTAAGAACTGACATTACAGTAGTGACTAAAAGACTTTAAGAACTAAGAGCTAATATCTATGATCCAATTTTGAGTTTCAGTTGTCTAAAATCTTCAGAAAGACTACTCTGCATATGTGCGTTAAAATAAGAGAAAATTAGGACTAGGAAATGAAAAGCAAGTGAGACTGAAAATTCAGCAAAAGCAGAAACTCCAAGTTAGAGGTAACCATGAGATTTTAAGGGGCCTAGAATTATCAGAAAACGTGGAGATATCTTTGTTCAACATTCCTCAATTGCTCAATATTACCAAAACAGGATGGCATAAGTTAGCACCCAGAGTATGCAAGCATTCATCAAGAGTTTAAAAATAAACCACAAATGTAGAAAATAATATGTTGCAAGAGAAAGGGCAGTGAACTAAGAATTGGATGATCTAGTTCCAATATTTCATTGTCTTCCTCTGATAATGGTGTATTCTTGAGCCAATTTCCTCACTGGTAATAGAGGCATAATAACATCTATCTATCACTGAGTAGTTATGAACAACATATATACACACACACACACACGTATATATATACATACATATACATGCATATATATATATATATGTAGGTGTGGTGTGTGTGTGTGTATAAAATCTATAAAGTGTAAGTATATAAAGTTTATATAAAACATAATACTCATATTTAAAATGCTACCACCCAAACACCAAAGTCCTACTGAGTAGCTCAGGGAACTATATTCAATATCCCGTGATAAACTATAATGGAAAATAATATAAAAATATATATGGCAGCTGAATCACTTTGCTGTACAGCAGTAACTAATACATTGTAAGTCAACTAGGCATCAATAAAATTTAAAAAAATATTATTACCAATAATAATTACATTTGTATTTCCATATTTAGAGCAAAAGAGTATATATCTTTCACCATATCTAAATAGAATTAAAATGTATTTTGACTCCCACTTTTACCCCTAGGAGTTTCCAGATCAAAGAAAGACACTCAGAAAAGTTTTCTAATAAAAAAGAATAAAGATTTTCTAATTAGTGCTGGTGCCTTTGCAGAAGCACCACCATGATAACCTGAGCTGTTTTTGAAGCCCTTTGGAGGAGATTCTGTATTTATCCTCCATACCCTATCCAAGGGTTAAGAGGCATCAACATCCCCAAGCTTTCTTCTTTCAAATTCTATTCCCTTGGGCATTTTAAGGTTATTTTTAGTCATACTCTTTCAAAATTAAACTTCAGAACCAAATGGCTTTTATTTACATTTTGATGCCATATTATCTGTTCCCCTTAGTTTGAAAATCAAAACAATTCTAGTTAAGAAGGGTTATTTCTCTGTACAAATTCAATATACAATCCTTATTCCCCTCTGAGGTATCTTAGAGTCTAGCTTTGTTTTCTAGATGTTCATATAATTGTCACAGCAATACTCTTGAAACTTGTTTTACCCCTGTACAAATTAAACAGAAACTAAATAAGCTCTGTGAATTAAAACAATCCTCCAGATATGCAAACACTTCCTGTGGGAATATTAAAAGATTTCCACTTTTTTTTTCTTTAAAGCAGAATTACATTAGATTACAATAAAAATAAATGAGAGATGGGATTTAATCAACACTATCATCCTTGAAACAAAGAAAAAGAAAAACAACTGGATATCAAACTTCCTTGTACATTCCTCTCTGTACACTTTCTTCGCCACTTCAAGAATGATGACAAACTCTACAACTTTTACAGCACTGAAAAGGGAAGACAATTCACACTTCTTCACAGCCAAAAAGAATTCTGAGGGAGCAGCATAAATGGTTGGGAATCCCTCCTGATCAGTCTTCTACCAACACTGAGATGCTTAATCTCAAAAAATGAATCGGTTCAGTTCAGTCACTCAGTCCAGACTGACTCTTTGTGAACCCATGGACTGCAGCACACCAGGTTTCCCTGTTAATTACCAATTCTCAGAGCTGGCTCGAACTCATGTCCATCCAGTCGGTGATGCCATGCAACCATCTCATCCTCTGTTGTCCACTTCTCCTCCTGCCTTCAATCTTTCCCAGCATGAGGGTCTTTTCCAATGAGTCAGTTCTTTGCATTAGATAGCCAAAGTATTGTAGTTTCAGCTTCAGCATCAGTACTTACAATGAATATTCAGAATTGATTTCTTTTAGGATGGACTGGTTTGATCTCCTTGCAGTCCAAGGGACTCTCAAGAGTCTTCTCCAACACCACAGTTCAAAAGCACAAATTCTTTGGCTTTCAGCTTTATTTGTAGTCCAACTCCCAAATCCATACATGACTACTGGAAAAAACATAGCCTTGACTAGACGGACCTTTGTTGGCAAAGTAATGTCTCTGCTTTTTAATATGCTGTCTAGGTAAGTGATAGCTTTGCTTCCAAGGAATGAGAATCTTTTAATTTCATGGCTGCAGTCATCATCTGCAGTGATTTTGGAACCCGAGAAAATAGTCACTGTTTCTGATTGTTTCCCCATCTATTTGCCATGAAGTGATGGGACTGGATGCCATGATCATAGATTTCTGAATGTTGAGTTTTAAGCCAACTTTTTCACTCTCCTCTTTCACTTTCATCAAGAGGCTCTAGATTGTCTTCTCTTTCTGCCATAAGGGTGGTATCATCTGTGTATCTGAGGTTATTGATATTTCTCCTGGCAATCTTGATTCCAGCCAGTGCTTCATCCAGCCTAGCATTTTGCATAATGTATTCTGCACAAAAGTTAAATAATCAGGGAGACAATGTACAGCCTTGACATACTCCTTTCCCAACTTGAAACCAGTCTGTTCTTCCATGTCCAATTCTAACTGTTGCTTCTTGACCTGAATACAGATTTCTCAGGAGACAGGTTAAGTGGTCTGGCATCCCCATCTCTTGAAGAATTGTCCACAGTTTGTTGTGATCCACACAGTGAAAGGCTTTGGCATAGTCAATAAAGCAGAAATAGATGTTGTTCTGGACTCTCTTGCTTTTTTGATGATCCAACAGATGTTGGCAATTATATCTCTGGTTCCTGTGCCTTTTTTAAATCCAGCTTGAACATTTGGAAGTTCATGGTTCACGTACTGTTGAAGCCTGACTTGTAGAATTTTGAGCATTACTTTTCCAGCATGTGAGATGAGTGCAATTGTGCAGTCGTTTGAACATTCTTTGGCATTGTCTTTCTTTGGAATTGGAATGAAAACTGACCTTTTCCAGTCCTGTGGCCACTGTTGAGTTTTCCAGATTTGTTGACATATTGAGTGCAGCACTTTCACAGCATCATCTTTCAGGATTTGAAATAGCTCAACTGGAATTCCATCAACTCCACTAGCTTTGTTCGTAGTGATGGCTTCCCAAGGCCCACTTGTCTTTGCATTCTGGGATGTCTGGCTCTAGGAGAGTGATCATACCATCTTGATTATCTGGGTCGTGAAGATCTTTTTTGGATAGTTCTTCTGTGTATTCTTGCCACCTCTTCTTAATATCTTCTGCTTCTGTTAGATCCATACCATTTCTGTCTTTTATTGTGCCCATCTTTGCATGAAATTTTCTTTTGGTATCTCTAATTTTCTTGAAGAGATCTCCAGTCTTTCCCGTTCTATTGTTTTACTCTATTTCTTTGCATTGATCCCTGAGGAAGGCTTTGGTATCTCTCCTTGCTATTCTTTGGATCTATGCATTCAGATGGGTATATCTTTCTTTTTCTCCTTTGCCTTTAGCTTTTCTTCTATTGCCCTATTTGTAAAGCCTTCTCAGACAGCCATTTTGCCTTTTTGCATTTCTTTTTCTTGGGGATGATCTTGATATCTGCCTCCTGTATAGTGTCACAAACCTCCATACATAGTTCTTCAGGCATTCTGTCTATCAGACCTAATCTCTTGAATTTGTCACTTCCACTGTATTGTAAGGGATTTGATTTAGGTCATATTTGGATGTGCTAGTAGTTTTTCCTGCTTTCTTCAATTTAATTCTAAATTTGGCAATAAGGAGTTCATGATCTGAGCCATAGTCACATCCCAGTCCTGTTTTTTCTGACTTTATAGAGCTTCTCCATTTTTGGCTGCAACGAGTATAATCAATCTGATTTCAGTATTGACCATCTACTGATATCTCTGTGTAGAGTCTTCTCTTATGTTGTTGGAAGAGGATGTTTGTTATGACCACTGCCTTCTCTTGGCAAAACTCTGTTAGGCTTTTCCCTGCCTAATTTTGTACTTCAAGGGCAAACTTTCCTGTTATTCCACTTCTGCATTCCACGTCCCTGTAATGAAAAGGACATCTTTGAAGGGTGTTAGTTCTAGATGGTCTTGTAGGTCTTCATAAAACCATTTAACTTCAGCTTCTTCAGCATTTCTATTTGGGGCATAGACTTGGATTACTGTGATATTGAATGGTTTGCCTTGGAAACGGACAGAGATCATTTTGTCATTTTTGAGGTTGCATCTAAGTACTGCATTCCGGACTCTTTTGTTGACTATGAGGGCTACACCATTTCTACTAAGCGATTCTTGCCCACAGTAGTAGATATAATTGTCATCTGAGTTAAATTCACCCATTCCAGTCCATTTTAGTTTGTTGATTCCTAAAATGTCGATATTCACTCTTGCTATCTCCTGTTTGACCACTTCCAATTTACCTTGATTCGTGGACCTAACATTCCAGGTTCCTATGCAATATTGTTCTTTACAGCATCGGACTTTACATCTATCACCAGACATATCATCAACTGAGTGTTGTTTTTGCTTTGGCTCCATCTCTTCATTCTTTCTGGAGTTATTTCTCCACTGATCTCCTGTAGCATATTGAGCGCCTACCGACCTGGGGAGTTCATCTTTCAGTGTCGTATCTTTTTGCCTTTTCATACTGTTCATGGGGTTCTAAAGGCAAGAATAGTGAAGTTGTTTGCCATTCCCTTTTCCAGTGGATCATATTTTGTCAGAATACTCCACCATGACCCGTCTACCTTGGGTGGCCCTACACAGCATGGCTCATAGTTTCATTGAGTTAGACAAGGCTGTTGTCCACGTGAACAGTTTGGCTAGTTTTCTGTGATTGTGGTTTTCATTCTGCCTGCCCTCTGATGGAGAAGATAAGAGGTTTATGGAAGATTCCTGATGGGAGAGACTGACTGAGGGGGAAAGTGGATCTTGTTCTGATGGGTGGGGCCATGCTCAGTAAATCTTTAATCCAATTTTCTGTTGATGAGAGAGGCTGTGTTCCCTCTCTGCTGTTTGACCTGAGACTAAACTATAGTGGAGGTAATGAAGATAATGGCAACCTCCTTCAAAAGGTTCTGTGCATGCACTGCTGCACTCAGTGCCGCCAACAGTGCTGGAGGCCGTCGCCAATCCATGTCTCTGCCAGAGACTCCTGGACACTCACAGGCAAGTCTGGGTCAGTCTCTTGTGGGGTCACAACTCTTTTCTCCTGGGTCCTGGTGAGCACAAAGTGCTGTTTGTGAAGCATCTAAAAAAGGATGCTTCAGCTTATAATGACTGTTTCAGAAAGCTTGACTCTGCCAATGGAGTAGGGGAAAACACATCCACTACTGCTCTGGTACAAAGATTGTTTTCTCTGTTAAACTGATTTTTTTAATTTTTTATGTCATTTAAGATTTCCTCCACCCATTTTCAATCACCAATGAAGCGAACAGGTGTTACTGAATATGGAACTGGCTGAATGACCAGAGCCTGTTCCGTAAAGCCCTAAATATCTTATGGAGAGTGACTTACATTACTTCAGAGTCAGCCTCACTAATAATGATTCCTATTTGTAAGGCATAATTCTTTTGTACTACGGGAAATACTTTACATTGATCTTCTTTATCATTGATTTATCATTGATCCTTGCAGCACTTTTGTCAGAGGGGTGAATCATTCCTCTTTGGGCAAAAAATGGTGGAGCTTTCAAATGATAGCCATAAAATAACTCATTGTACCTAACAGTGTGATTTGTACACCATCAGCGTTGGTGATAACAAGAAATTCATGTTATTAAAGAGTGCTATTACTCACTGCTTAAGAGCTTTGTGTCAGTGCTGTTTATAACAAAGTCCTCCAGCTAAACACCTATTTTCAACAGGAAGTTTGTGTCTAAAGTAAATGTCTTTAAATTTCATTGCATCCAACCTCAAGTGATCTGTTGTGAATGTGGTCATTGTCAACATGTGAAGAAGGCCTTAAAAACCACAAATGCATAAAGTCTGCTCTTAGCCATGATTTATATTTTGCCAGAATTGAGGTTGCTATTTCAAGATTTATATTGATTTTGGGACATCATTATTTCATGAATGAACCATGTCAAATAAGAAAGGTGATGGTCATCTTGTTGTGGAATAAACATGGAGAATCAAAATCTGGGTCCAAATGCTGGACTAGCTACTTATAAAGTACAGGGATTTGAGTATATGTTTTTAAAGTATTCCTAGGTTTTGAGTAAATTGTTTCTAAGGTCCTTTGCAGGTTTCAAATACCATGACTCTGAGAGATTCAATGGTTCCTGGCATTGCAAAGTACACTCTTGGGCCTAGTGCTTAAATTTTTTGTGCAATACATGGGGAATATACAAGATACTAACAAAATCTAAAATCAGTGTGTTAAAGCAGTCTCTCACTTTGGTGGAAATAAAAAAACAAAACAAAACACACTAGAGCAAGAAAAAATAATTTTTAAAAAATCCTTAATTTATTGCTACATGATGAATACCCTCATCACTAACAGGAATGTCCATGATTCTTCAATCTATTTGCAGAAGACTGATTTTACTAAGGCAGTCCGGTCAATAAAAGTGTCACAGAAAAAAAAATTAATAATTAGTTTAAGGAACTTGTAATTATGATCATTATACATTGCTTCTTTTGTTAAGCCAGAAGGGGTAAATTTTAGAATATGCACTAGAGATTCAGCCATATGTCATTCATTAAAATTAATGGAAATGACAATCTCATCTTGTCCATCACACTGTGCTTTATGTCTAAAATTTACTCAGAGGAATTGTAAGTGATTTCCCTTCCTTTTCATCAAAATTTTCTGTAGTTTTTTAAAAACTAGTACCTACTTAAAAAAATATATATATATATATATACACATATAAATATCATCTTGGTCATATTGATGAATATGGTCCTCACTTATTTTTCAACTTCATACCTCAAACTGTATACAGACATAAAAGAATCCATATATATAATAAGTAAAACAAAATATTATTGTATTACTTAAAAGCAAAATGCTGTAATAATTTATAACTCAGAAGCCATATGAAAAAGATGACAGATGAGAGTATAAAATTTTTAAATGTTATCATGACCATCATTTTTAATGATAATAATTTAATCAATTTTAGAAGCATCTGAAGTCATGACTAATTTCTTTTCTGTAACATTATTTCTTAAAAATGTGAGTTTTAACAGCCAAAATAAAAGAAAAAAAATGACTGTAATAATTTAAGTGTCTAAAATGGAAAAAGCTACTAAGAATATAAATTGAAAGAATGTTTTCTATAAGTATCTGTCAGGGTTTTAAGCCTTTATGCTTAAAATATAATGCTTAATAAAATATTATGCTTAATAAGGAATGCATGATATGAATGAGATAAAGAATATAAGTTCTGGAATCCTGTGGGTAAAAATGTCAGTGCCTAAGTAAAAAGAAACATTAAATAGGAAATAAATGTCTGTGTGCTAAAATATTTAGAAAAGGAATATGCACTGGTATCAATTGTTTACTGGCATGTTATATTTAAATTTCTCTCTGGAAATTCATTGAAATTTCCTAGCTCTAAATATGACTAAAAACCAGGGAGTCATATAAATACTAAAAGACTGACTTACTGTGCATGAGATTGAATCAAAAATCATAGGTTTATGTGGAGGTGAAGTCGTTTTTATTCTTTTGTTGAGAAAACATATCATATACATATAATAAAGCAATGTAGTAAAGTGTATATATATATATATAATGTGAAGTGTACATTGGTATACATATATAAATAGGTATACATTTATATTTTCAAGGTATAACTACTCATCACTTTTGTACAATCATTTACACATGTGACTTGCTGACTCATTTGCAAAGGTGGCAATTTCCCAAAATACCTAAAGGAGTTTTGATTCTTATTAAGACAGTGCTAAAAGAGGTTGAAAAAATTAATTAAAAATATAATGTCTCAAGACACAGAGCTTGAAATGTTTTTTCTTTGTTCCTTCTGTTGAAATCCCTATTATAAAATGTAAAAAGAGAAGCCACTCAAATCCCATTTGCATGCAGAGTAAATAGAAATCAGCAAACGATAGTGTAGCTTATTAAATTTGCAATGTCTTTTATGAACCTATCTGTTCATTGTGTGTCTTGAACAGCTTTGCACTTCCTGTAAAGCATGATAAATATAGCATAGGTTCCTTTTAAATGTTTAAGTTCCAGAGACCAATAAATAGCTTATCTGTTTCCTGCTGGAAAGTATAAAAGCAATAATCATCCAGATATAAAAATGGCTGCATTTATTCCTCTGGATGACTTCTAGTAGATCAGCTGCAGGAAGTTGAAGAAATGCCAGTAATATTGGTGATTATTTTTTTTCAGTCTAGCTACACACATTATAAAATAATCTTAAAATGAAGCCTGTTAGAAAATTTAATATACTTTATCAAGAATTCATAAGTATTTTAGATAAAAATTAAGCAGGAGTCATTATTTGTCAGGTAAATTTCAATGAGGATTCCCTTAGTGGCAAAGATTGGAATTCTGACAAGAATTCAAGGTCTCTGAAAGGGACTGATTAACATATGTGACGGGAAAGCAGAGACTTTAAGTTCTTTCCAAAACAAGGACAACAGGTACTAGACTCCTCTTGGTGGATCCGGTTCATGGGGTCGCAAAGAGTTGGACATGACTCAGCGACTGAACTGAACTGAACTGAAACTGCTATCTATGCCAGTTGAAAACAAAACAAAACAAAAACCCAGAACCGCCCCCCTCCAAAAAAAAAAAAAAAAACCCAATACCTTAATTCACATAGACAAAATATGTAAAATAGAGCACTGATTAAGGATAAGGCTGCCATGAGATTACCAGATCTGAAAACTAGTACCACCAACACTTACTATACACATGACTCTGAAAAATGTATTTAATTTCCCCATCTTTGTTTCCTCTTTTGCAAAATGGGAAAAAAGTATAGTACCCACCTCTTAGAGATTTTATGAAGATTATGTGAGATCATAAATATAGGGTACTTATAGTTCAATGTCTGAACCATAACAGTTACTCATTAAATACTGGTTGTTGTTGTTGTTATCATTACATAATTACTTATGGCTAAGGGTCACTGTCTAGTAGCCTTTGAGTGAATGATGAGAATTATTGAAATATATTGATTAACTAAAATTCATAACTCACTAGAGTTTATGGGGGACTTTTTTCTTTCTTCTTTTAGTAATATTGCAAACTTATGCTCTCATAAGCAGTTTTCAAGATTTTTGATAACATGCTTCATGATTATTGTTGGATTTATTCTAGTTTCAAATTGTAATTATTCATGCATTAATCTTTAGTCATCATTTGCTTTTAATTGCTATGCTATTTTCATCCAAATTTGTATTTCAACCCTCTCTATTCTTCATCTAACTCACTTTTTATTCCCAACAGAAAGTTGAAACTTGTGGGACTGTGGTCCATGTATCCCATTCTCTCATCCATGTTTGCCTTAGGATTTTTGTTCTACCTAAAAAGGTGAAAGTCAGAAAAAGTTAGACTCTATTTTAGAGGCTTAAGAAAATAAAGGGATTTTTTTCCATGAGGAATCTAACAGGTTAACATAGTGTGACCTAGTTAATTAAGTATTCCTTGAATAGTGATTTGTAATAATCTATTCAGTTCTTAAAATTCATTGCATCTGCCACTGACTTCATTTGTGTTTTCCTTCTCTCTCTAAGCTGAATTTCTAAACAGCCCCCTTTTATTTTTCCATTGATAATCTCTGCCTCCTCCATTCCATCCACTTATTGTCAATAGTTGTGTTTCCAAAGAGTAAACCCTTGATATTACTCTGACTTTATAAAAAAGTTTAAAGGCTACTATTATA
>NW_011495035.1:7977505-7978686 GCF_000754665.1 Bison bison bison | reverse complement strand
TCCAGTGTTCTTGCCTGGAGAATTCCAGGGATGGCGGAGCCTGGTGGGCTGCCGTCTATGGGGTCACACGGAGTTGGACATGACAAGTGACTTAGCAGCAGCAGCAGCAGAGTTGGTAAAGGAAATCAGACTTGCTTGTCATTCTTGGTTTATGGAATCACATCCACATTCCTTCCACGTGGTTGATGATCTTTCACCTGATGGTCTCAGCCTGCCTTTCTAGTCTTAACAGTAATTTCTTTCCCATGGTAGAACCATGGGAAAGAAATTAATATTTTCTCAGTACATTTCCTGAGCCTTGGGTCATCTTTAAAATATTGTAGCTTTTCTCGTGTTTCTGCTTGTATCTGACTTGGGTTACTTAGTATTCATAGAATAAAAAATACCATAGCATAACCTTCACTGGTCAATATTTACTCTAATGGATGACAAACTTTACCTAGGCTTAGATGACCTAGACTGAGGCATATAATATATGAAACTGTACTGTATGTGAACCAATTTAACTCTTAATATGGCCAAAGTTAACACATTCACAGAGTTATGATAATGATTATTTTACATTGTAGACATGAATATATCTGAGAAACATTGTATCATTTTTCCTTCTTCAAGTTAGGGGTTCTGTCAGATCAGATCAGTCACTCAGTCGTGTCCGACTCTTTGCGACCCCATGAATCGCAGCACGCCAGGCCTCCCTGTCCATCACCAACTCCTGTTGTTCACCCAGATTCACGTCCATTGAGTCAGCGATGCCATCCAGCCATCTCATCCTCTGTCGTCCTCTTCTCCTCCTGCCCCCAATCCCTCCCAGCATCAGAGTCTTTTCCAATGAGTCAACTCTTCGCATGAGGTGGCCGAAGTATTGGAGTTTCAGCTTTAGCATCATTCCTTCCAAAGAAATCCCAGGGCTGATCTGCTTCAGAATGGACTGGCTGGATCTCCTTGCAGTCCAAGGGACTCTCAAGAGTCTTCTCCAACACCACAGTTCAAAAGCATCAATTCTTCAGCGCTCAGCCTTCTTCACAGTCCAACTCTCACATCCATACATGACCACAGGAAAAACCATAGCCTTGACTAGACGAACCTTTGTTGGCAAAGTAATGTCTCTGCTTTTGAATATGCTATCTAGGTTGGTCATCACTTTCCTTCCAAGGAGTAAGTGTCTTTTAATTTCATGG
>NW_011495035.1:7976533-7977405 GCF_000754665.1 Bison bison bison | reverse complement strand
TATGCTATTTTCATCCAAATTTGTATTTCAACCCTCTCTATTCTTCATCTAACTCACTTTTTATTCCCAACAGAAAGTTAAAACTTGTGGGACTGTGGTCCATGTAGCCCATTCTCTCACCCATGTTTGTCTTAGGATTTTAGTCCTACCTAAAAAGGTGAAAGTCAGAAAAAGTTACTCTATTTTAGAGGCTTAAGAAAATAAAGGGATTCTTTCCATGAGGAATCTAACAGGTTAACATAGTGTGACCTAGTTAATTAAGTATTCCTTGAATAGTGATTTGTAATAATCTATTCAGTTCTTAAAATTCATTGCATCTGCCACTGACTTCATTTGTGTTTTCCTTCTCTCTCTAAGCTGAATTTCTAAACAGCCCCCTTTTATTTTTCCATTGATAATCTCTGCCTCCTCCATTCCATCCACTTATTGTCAATAGTTGTGTTTCCAAAGAGTAAACCCTTGATATTACTCTGACTTTATAAAAAAGTTTAAAGGCTACTATTATATATGGTGAGATTGACAAATGAAAGCAGACATAAAACCCCGACAAAAAGATTTTGCTCATTAGTAATAGCAGCTTTTAGTTCTGAGCTTAGTGTATTAAATACTCTCAACAGAAATTGCTGCTGCTGCTGCTGCTAAGTCGCTTCAGCCGTGTCCGACCCACTCTGACTGCAGCCCACTAGGCTCCTCTGTCCATGGGATTTGCCAGGCAAGAGTACTGGAGTGGGGTGCCATTGCCTTACTGCCAACTGGAGAAGGCAATGACACCCCACTCCAGTACTCTTGCCTGGAAAATCCCATGGGCGGAGGAGGCTGATAGGCTGCAGTCCATGGGGTCGCAAAGAGTCGGACAGTACTGAGCGACTTCA
>NW_011495035.1:7974503-7976433 GCF_000754665.1 Bison bison bison | reverse complement strand
TCAGCGCTCAGCCTTCTTCACAGTCCAAATCTCACATCCATACATGACCACAGGAAAAACCATAGCCTTGACTAGACGAACCTTTGTTGGCAAAGTAATGTCTCTGCTTTTGAATATGCTATCTAGGTTGGTCATCACTTTCCTTCCAAGGAGTAAGTGTCTTTTAATTTCATGGCTGCAGTCACCATCTGTAGTGATTCTGGAGCCCAGAAAAATAAAGTCTGACACTGTTTCCACTGTTTCCCCATATATTTCCCCTGAAGTGGTGGGACCGGATGCCATGACCTTCGTTTTCTGAATGTTGAGCTTTAAGCCAACTTTTTCACTCTCCACTTTCACTTTCATCAAGAGGCTTTTGAGTTCCTCTTCACTTTCTGCCATAAAGGTGGTGTCATCTGCATATCTGAGGTTATTGATATTTCTCCTGGCAATCTTGATTCCAGTTTGTGTTTCTTCCAGTCCAGCATTTCTCATGATGTACTCTGCATATAAGTTAAATAAGCAGGGTGACAATATACAGCCTTGACGAACTCCTTTTCCTATTTGGAACCAGTCTGTTGTTCCATGTCTACTTCTAACTGTTGCTTCCTGATCTGCATACAGATTTCTCAAGAGGCAGATCAGGTGGTCTGGTATTCCCAAACTTTCTACAGGATGACTTGATAAAGTGAAAAACATCATTTTCAGTTCACATTCTACTGTTTTTGAAAAAGGAATGCAACTGTTTGTGACTGCTGATATCTAAATTTCATTTTTAAAATTCTCTCTAGACCAATAAAATGAGATCCTGTTGATTTACTTTTGGTCAAAATGGATCTCTTAAGCTGGGTTTCAGAAGTCAGAATGTATTCATTTATTTTAGTCTTTCTTTGTAAAGACTTTTGAACTGCTTAAGTTGGCTTTGTTTAATCTTCAAGTTTAATGCTTTGATAAAATATCATCCTCACATTCTTGTTTTGTAATATTTTTCAGTTACAGGTTTTGAGACAGGCAGCTATCAGAATATGGCTATAAATCATACATGATCATACTTTTGCAAGAAGGTCCAATAATACGTGTGTAGAAATATGTTAGTGGCCATGTACATGAATGATAAGAAGAGGTGAAAGGTAAGTTCTGCTTAGCTTCAAGATCATGACTTCAGTTATGTTAAAAAAAAAACTGTGTTTAGAAATTCTCCACTTAAATCCGTATTTCCTTGAAAAGAAAAAATTTAATACAATAAACCAATATTGGGTATTAGTGTCTTACTTGAAATAAATTTCATATATTAATCAGTCAACTGGTAATGCCTTGACAAAGAGAGTAAAATCTAGAAAAACATTTGATTCTATAAAATTCCCTTCTTTCTTTCTTCTCTCCTTCCCTACTTCCCTCTTGACTTCTCCTTTCACCTAAAATTTTATTTACTGAGCACCTGAAATGTACCAGGCATTTGGTATATTCTCTTTTGTAACTGGTTGCTCCTTAAGGATCTCATTCATTCTCATTATCTGTTTCCTCTGAAATGTGTACCGGCAGCCCAGCCCTCTCCCTTGAACCTGCATTTAGTACAAGCAAATATCCATGGAACATCTCCATGTGGATGTGTAATAAGCATCCTAAGCTTAATTTTTCTCCAACTGAACACATGTAAAGACTCTGAGGAGAGAAGTTGCTCATTAGAGTCAAGTAACAACAAAAAGACTAGTGTTCTCAGAGCAAAATAAGAGAGTGATGACAGAGAAAGGCTGAGAACAAGCCTGAAGCATAATTTTTTCTCCCTATCTCCTGCTTAAATCTGTTTTATGGCTATGTGGTGCTTTCAGATTTAAGAATTAGTAAATCCTGGTTTCCACTTATTCTACGCAAATACTGAGAGAGATCTTATATTCCCTAATTTCATTTCCATACCCCCACTCCCCAGCCTTCTAAAGACCACACAGCACTG
>NW_011495035.1:7972984-7974403 GCF_000754665.1 Bison bison bison | reverse complement strand
GGTCCTTGCTTTAAAATATATGCAAAATCCAAACACTCCAGCCAACTCCACTGTTAATACCTTGATCCAAGCTGCAGCTATCTCCCACCTGGACAATTATAAAGCCCCTTAATTGGTCTCTTTGCTTCTACCTGGTTCCCCTGCACTCTGTGCCCTTCACACCAATAGAAGAGGTCCCTATGTTATCAGATCATATCAATATTCTGTCCAAAACCCTTTGGTGACTTCACTCAAAAAAACTAAGTCTGCATTGCCATCTATATGCTTCTATGTGTCTAACCTTAGCTACCTCTCCAATCTCACTTCCTACCCTTTTACCTATTCTGTTATGCTTTTTCTGGCCTCCTTGCTGTCCCAGATAATCATGATGGTGTGATCACTCACCTAGAGCCCGATATCCTGGAATGTGAAGTCAAATGGGCCTTAGGAAGCATCACTATGAACAAAGCTAGTGGAGTTGATGGAATTCCAGTTGAGCTATTTCAAATCCTGAAAGATGATGCTGTGAAAGTGCTGCACTCAATATGCCAGCAAATTTGGAAGACTCAGCAGTGGCCACAGGACTGGAAAAGGTCAGTTTTGATTCCAATCCCAAAGAAAGGCAATGCCAAAGAATGCTCAAACTACCGCACAATTGCACTCATCTCACATACTAGTAATGCTCAAAATTCTCCAAGCCAGGCTTCAGCAATATGTGAACCATGAACTTCCAGATGCTCAAGCTGGTTTTAGAAAAGGCAGAGGAACCAGAGATCAAATTCCCAACATCTGCTGGATCATTGAAAAAGCAAGAGAGTTCCAGAAAAACATCTATTTCTGCTTTATTAACTATGCCAAAGCCTTTGACTGTGTGGATCACAATAAACTGTGGAAAATTCTGAAAGAGATAGGAATACCAGACCACCTGACCTGTCTCTTGAGAAACTTATATGCAGGTCAGGAAGCAACAGTTAGAACTGGACATGGAACAACAGACTGGTTCCAAATAGGAAAAGGAGTACATCAAGGCTTATTTAACTTATATGCAGAGTACATCATGAGAAACGCTGGGCTGGAGAAGCACAAGCTGGAATCAAGATTGCCAGGAGAAATATCAATAATCTCAGATATGCATATGACACCACCCTTATGGTAGAAAGTGAAGAAGAACTAAAGAGCTTCTTGATGAAAGTGAATGTGGAGAGTGAAAAAGTTGACTTAAAGCTCAATATTCAGAAAATGAAGATCATGGCATCCGGTCCCATCACTTCATGGAAAATAGATTGGGAAACAGTGGAAACAGTGGCTGACTTTATTTTTCTGGGCTCCAAAATCACTGTAGATGGTGACCACAGCCATGAAATTAAAAGACGCTTACTCCTTGGAAGGAAAGTTATGACCAACCTAGACAACATATTTAAAAGCAGAGACATTACTTTG
>NW_011495035.1:7972484-7972614 GCF_000754665.1 Bison bison bison | reverse complement strand
AGACATTACTTTGCCAACAAAGTTCCATCTAGTCAAGGCTATGCTTTTTCCAGTGGTCATGTATGGATGTGAGAGTTGGACTATAAAGAAAGCTGAGCACCGAAGAATTGATGCTTTTGAATTGTGGTGT
>NW_011495035.1:7962244-7972384 GCF_000754665.1 Bison bison bison | reverse complement strand
TTGGAGAAGATCTTGAGAGTCCCTTGGACTGCAAGGAGATCCAACCAGTCCATTCTGAAGGAGATCGGTCCTGGGTGTTCATTGGAAGGACTGATGCTGAAGCTGAAACTCCAGTACGTTGGCCACCTGATGCAAAGAACTGACTCATTGGAAAAGACTCTGATGCTGGGAAAGATTGAGGGGAGGAGGAGAAGGGGAAGACAGAGGATGAGATGTTTGGATGGCATCACCAACTCAATGGACATGAGTTTTGGTAAACTCCGGGAGTTGGTGATGGACAGGGAGGCCTGGCTTGCTGCAGTTCATGGGGTCACAAAGAGTCGGACACGACTGAGCGACTGAACTGAAGTGAATGTGCATGTCATTCAAAACCTTGGAAACTATCACTCCTTGGATGTAATTTCTCCTCCTCCACATTTCTTCTGGTTTGTTCCCTCTTTTCATTTATATTCCATCTCATACACATACCATACACAATACCTCTAATACCATTAGAGGATATTACCTCTGCCACTTTTTTCTCTACTTCCCTTATGTTGCTTCAAGTTTCCACACAGCACTGATGTTATCTGGTATGTAGTTATAGCTTTCTGCACATAGTTATAGTTACATGCATATAGTTTTCTAGTTAGTAGTTACAGCTGTCCAAAATCCTATAATCTATAAGTTCCTATTAATCATATAATGTCCTTTTGGAATGTGCTGCCTCATTCTCTCTTGTATCTAGTTCCTGGATCCTTGTTCAGGTGATAACAGTTGTTGAGAAAATAGTGTTTGAATGAACCATTATGGGTGTGAAGGTATAACATGAAATTATTTGAGCATTTTTGTAAAATTTGGAAGTAGAGGGAAGGTCACATACTGCATATAGAGCTTCAGTCAGGCAAAGGAATCTGTACAGAGTTCTAGGTGTCATGAAAATACTTGTACAGGAGGAGTGGAAAGAAACAGAGGTGCAAATATACACAAAACAGAAAGATATCACTCATTTTAAATTGTATACAATTACAGCTTTAGCTATTCTTATAAATAAATCCAACATATTCATGACGATTTGGAAGGGAGGCATGTTGTCCCTTTTATTTCCCCTCTTAATTTCTTTTTACCAAAATTATTCCTTCAGACCAGTGTGGAAGATGATGAATAGAAATATTTCTAAAACATGATTTTCATCTACAAAATTTAACCAGAGATTTACCACTGGCTTGCAATAAAATTAATAGATTTGATTTATTGCAAAATCCCCTCTTCTGTATTATGTTAGGCTGTTTATGATGGCTCTAAGGTCTTTGGGCAATTTACTCTAAGTATCTCTTACTTTCCTATGGCTCATTTATTTCTAGTATATCTTGCTTATGTTAGGAATAATTTTGTTTTCTTCCTCCATACCTGCTGATCTTGTCACAATTAAAGCAGTTTCTTTTCTCTGTCACATCCTGCCGTAGGCCCCTTCTCTTTAGAAGTTACGCTGACATTCTTCCAAGATACACATAACAAAATTATGATGCTAATATATCCAAATGAGTCAAATAATGTCAGAAAATTCTATTGACAGCTTTCTTTATCTCCAAATTGAGATCAATTCTCATTCTTGAGAACAAAATGTCACTTTGAAAGAGTGACAGTGAAACCATGGTATTTTACTTTGGTTTTGCATTTTTTAAATACCTGAACTCTTTTAGTTATATTCCAGCTGCTAAAAACTAGATACTATGATATCTTCCAATAGTAAACTATTATAGTGAGAAGAGATCATTTAGACCAATCATTTATTTGAGAGATGAAGACACTGAGGAGTGAAGTAACTTGCCTCATACAGAAAGTGAAGTTGCTCAGTCGTGTCCGACTCTTTGCAACCCTATGGACTGTAGCCTACCAGGTTCCACCATCCATGGGATTTTCTAGGCAAGAATACTGGAGTGGGTTGCCATTTCCATATTAATAGAAAGAGAAAAGCGTACCTTAATACATGACAGTATATATGACATCTTTTAGGGAACTAAGTTGCTCACAGTGTTTTTAGATAAGAATTAAAAAATCGGCTTAATTAAAAATATTATATAATACATCCATAAATTATACATATCTATATTGATGGTATATTTCCCCACTATATGTATTATGCATGCATTACTAAATGCCTTGATATAGGAAAAAGTAGTGATAGTATTGCTATATTGAAGCACTTCATAAAAAGAAAATGGGTTTATTTTTGCAAGTTTTTATTTACTCAGGTCTTTATACACAGCTGGTGGAACTGTTATGTCTAAGTCACTAAAAGAAATGTTTATTCAAACATCCATTTATGAAGTGCTTTTGTATTCAAGTTGTCTCTGCAAGTCAATTTTAATTTCTTGTGGATACATCTATAAACTTTATTTTAAATTGTATTAAAATTCTGATCCTTTTCAAAATGAAAAGACAAAGATATAAATCATACTTAATTTAGCTTATGTACACATTTAGATGGGTCTTCCTAGTTGGTGTCAGTGGTAAAGAAACCTCCTGCCAACTCAGGAGACATGAGATGCAGATTCGATACCTGGGTTGGGAAGATCCCCTGGAGGAGGGCATGGCAAACCACTCTAGAATTCTTGCCTGGAAAATCTCCATGGCCAGAGGAGCCTAGGGGGCTATAGCCCATAGGGTCACACAGAGTCAGACATAACTGAAGTGACTGAGCACGCACACACATTTAGATGCACATTTGTTTGAAGGTAAAGAAACAAACTAAATGGTTCACGATTCCTCAGATATTGTAATATTCCTGTTTTTTGGTAAAAGCTCACAGACTTGTAAACTAGATAAAATAACAAACAGACTATGAATAGATATAGGCTTTATCAACCTCAAAAAATATTTGATAATCTTTTAAGAATGATTTTCTAAAAGTAAAATGGGACAAAGTATACAGAATAATTGTATACTTGGCACAGACATAATTGATCTCTACAGCTCAGTATAACCAACATAAATATTTCTAATATATACTTTCTTCAGTCCTCATGCCTTCTTTTATATATCACCTTATTCCCAGACCAATTCTAGTCGTTCAGACCTTCTTCCTACTCTTTCAATACCTGCTTTCCTAACTTTACATTACAAAAGATTGAAGATAATTTGCAAAGATAAAATGATCTTATATTGAAGGTGGGGTGAGGAAAGGAGCTGAAGTCAAGAGAAGAGGAGACCACTCTCTTATCCATTAGTAAATTCAATTCCTCTTCTATCAGCTGGCTTTGCAGATGCTTGAATTATTATGCAAAAGGAGTGTTTATCATAATGTCACTAGTAGATTTACTAATTTGTTTCAACACAGTATAAAGAAATACTTTACATGAAAAAGTCAAACTTCAGGAAAATATTTCAAATGACCAAAAGCAATAATGAAAAAATATATATATATACCATATAATAATAATGTTTGTGCCATTAAAAGAAAAAATAGCTAGACCATTGTATTTGCGTTGAAAATAATATTTGAGTAGGGGATACCTAAGTGGATAAGAAAGTACAGCTCTTTGTTACTGGCCAGTGGTACGATATGACTGGCATTATGTTGTGATGAGGGAAGGCAGCAGAAAGAAAGAAATGATGGTTGTTACATTGGATTCTCTTTTACAAGCTACCAGGTATTGTGTCTGCTTCTGTGAAAATGAACACATTCTGTAGAGAGGAACTGAGATGCTGAATTGACTAGAAATCATGTTAAATTAGAAAGCATGCCATACAAAGAAGAGTAGATGTGAAGGCAGGGGGGAGATAAGAGGTGTTTTCAAAATCATATCTGAAGTTTTATTAGACAATGCTCAGAATAAATTCATTTTGTATGGCTTTCATGATAGAATTAGAGTCAATTAAGTGAGGCAAGAGAGAGTATAATTCAAAGAGAGCATGATTCAAATCTCTATTATCAGATATTTTAAGAAGAAAAGATATGTGTTAGAGAGCTCTGAGTACGGGCCACTTGACAAAACTATTTCATTAAAATAAAAGATAAGATGGAGGAAGGATAATCTGAAGGATTAATTACTTAAAAATCCCTACCACTCTTTGAAATTTACATTCAGTAGACAAAGATCACATGGACCACAGTCTTGTTTATCTCAATGAAACTATGAGCCAGGCCATATAGGGCCACCCAAGATGGATGGGTCATGGTGGAGAGTTCTGACAAAATGTGGTCCACTGGCGAAGGGAATGGAAAACCATTCAGTATTCCTGCCTTGAGAACCTGATGAACAGTATGAAAAGGCAAAAAGATAGGACACTGAAAGACGAACTCCCCAGGTGAGTAGGTTCCCAATATGTTACTGGAGATCTTGGAGAAATAACTCCAGAAAGAGTGAAGAAATGGAGCCAAAGTAAAAACAACACCCAGTTGTGGACGTGACTGGTGATGGAAGTGCAGGATTGCATAGGAACCTGGAATGTTAGTTCATGAATCAAGGCAAATTGGAAGTGATCAAACAGGAGATGGCAAGATTGAATGTCTACATTTTAGAAATCAGCTAACTAAAATGGATTGGAATGGGTGAATTTAACGTTATACCTACTACTGTGGGCAAAAATCCATTAGAAGAAATGGAGTAGCCATCATAGTTAACAAAAGAGTCTGAAATGCAGTACTTGGATGCAATCTCAAAAACGAAAAAATGATCTCTGTACGTCTTCAAGGCAAAGCATTCAATATCACAGTAATCCAAGTCTATGCCCCAAAGAGTAATGCTGAAGAAGCTGAAGTTGAAAGGTTCTATGAAGACCTATAAGACCTTCTAGAATTAACACCCCAAAAGATGTCTTTTTCATTATAGGGGACTGGAATGCAAAAGTAGGAAGTCAAGAAACACCTGGAGTAACAGGCAAATTGGGCCTTGGAGTACAGAATGAAGCAGGGCAAAGGCTAATAGACTTCTGCTAAGAGAATGCACTGGTCATATCAAACACCCTCTTCCAAAAACACAAGAGAAGACTCTACACATGGACATCACCAGATGATCAACCTCAAAATCAGACTGCTTATATTCTCTGCAGCCAAAGATGGAGAAGCTCTATACAGTCAGCAAAAATAAGACTGGGAGCTGACTGTGTTCAGATCATGAACTCCTTATTGCCAAATTCAGACTTAAATTGAAGAAAGTAGGAAAAACCACTAGACCATTCAGGTATGACCTAAATCAAATCCCTAACAATTATACAGTGGAAGTGAGAAATAGATTTAAGGGACTAGATCTGTTAGACAGAGTGCTTGATGAACAACGGACAGAGGTTCATGACATTGTACAGAGACAGGGATCAAGACCATCCCCATGTAAAATAAATGCAAAAAAGCAAAAGGGCTGTCTGAGGAGGCCTTAAAAAAAACTGTGAAAAGAAGAGAAGCAAAAAGCAAAGGAGAAAAGGAAAGATATACCCATTTGAATGCAGAGTTCCAGAGAATAGCAAGGAGAGATACCAAAGCTTTCCTTAGGGATCAATGCAAAGAAATAGAAGAAAACAATAGAATGGGAAAGACTAGAGATCTTTTCAATAAAATTAGAGATACTAAGGAAACATTTCATACAAAGATGGACACAATAAAGGACAGAAATGGTATGGACCTAACAGAAGCATAAGATATAAAGAAGAGGTGGCAAGAATACACAGAAGAACTATACAAAAAAATATCTTCAAGACCCAGACAATCATGATGGTGTGATTACTCACCTAGAGCCAGACATCCTGGAATGTGAAGACAAGTGTGCCGTAGGAAGCATCACTATAAACAAAGTTAGTGGAGGTGATGGAATTCCAGTTGAGCTATTTCAAATCCTAAACGATGATGCTGTGAAACCATTGCACTCAATATGCCAGCAAATTTGGGAGACTCAGCAGTGGCTGCAGGACTGGAAAAGATCAGTTTTGATTCCAATCCCAAAGAAAAGCAATGCCAAAGAATGCTCAAACTACTGCACAATTGCACTTACCTCACACGCTAGTAAACGAATGCTTAAAATTCTCCAAGCCAGGCTTCAGCAATACATGAACCGTGAATTTCCAGATGCTCAAGCTGGTTTTAGAAAAGGCAGAGGAACCAGAGATCAAATTCCCAACATCTGCTAGATCATTGAAAAAGCAAGAGAGTTCCAGAAAAACATCTATTTATGCTTTATTCAGTATGCCAAAGCCTTTGACTGTGTGGATCACAATAAACTATGGAAAATTCTGAAAGAGATGTGAATACCAGACCACCTGACCTGCCTCTTGAGAAATTTGTATGCGGATCAGGAAGCAACAGTTAGAACTGGACATGAAACAACAGGCTGGTTCCAAGTAGGAAAAGGAGTATGTCAAGGCTGTATATTGTCACCCTGCTTATTTAACTCATATGCAGAGTACATCATGAGAAACACTGGGCTGGAGAAGCACAAGCTGGAATCAAGATTGCTGGGAGAAATATCAATAACCTGAGATATGCAGATGACACCACCCTTATGGCAGAAAGTGAAGAGGAACTCAAAAGCCTCGTGATGAAAGTGAAAGAGGAGAGTGAAAAAGTTGGCTTAAAGCTCAACATTCAGAAATGTAATATCATGGCATCTCGTCCTTTCACTTCATGGCAAATAGATGGCGAAACAGTGGAAACAGTGGCAGACTTTATTTTGGGGGGCTCCAAAATCACTGCAGATGGTGACTGCAGCCATGAAATTAAAAGACTCTTGCTCCTTGGAAGGAAAGTTATGACCAACCTGGATAGCATATTAAAAAGCAGAAACATGATTTTGCCACAATGTTCTGTCTAGTCAAGGTTATGGTTTTTCCAGTAGTCATGTATGGATGTGAGAGTTGAACTATAAAGAAAGCTGAATGCTGAAGAATTGATACTGTTGAACTGTGGTGTTGCAGAAGACTCTTGAGAGTCCCTTGGACTGCAAGGAGATCCAACCAGTCCATCCTAAAGGATATCAGTTCTGAATGTTCTTTGGAATGGATGATGTTGAAGATGAAATTCCCATACTTTGGCCACCTGATGGGAAGAGCTGAGTCATTTAAAATGACCCGATGCTGGGAAAGATTGAAGGCAAGAGGAGAAGAGGATGTCAAAGGATGACATGTTTGGATGGCATCACCAACTCAATGGACGTGAGTTTGAGTAAACTCCAGGAGTTGGTGATGGACAGGTAAGCCTGGTGTGCTGCAGTCCGTGGGTTACAAGAATCAGAAAGGACTGAGCAGCTGAACTGAACTCAACTGAACTGAGACAAAGATGATCTAAATAGAAAAAAGTCACCTCTATTATAAATAGAATTTCTTTCAAATTTATGTGCATTTTCCAAAAAAATCTGAAAGTTTACAATTTTATGTCCATGAGATAAGCATATCCATCTTTATTATGCCATAGGCATCTAAACTCATACCTAAAAATATAACCATAACAGCAACAATAATAATAATTAAATTTACTATATAGTGAGCACTCAATAAAGATACATCAGGCATTAAGGATTTTAAGTACATTTCTTTGCTAATTCCCCAAAACCTATTGGGTAGGTAGGATAGAATTCATGGATTTGACAAGACACACAGTTGGTAAGTAGCAGAACTAGAATTTCAACTCAGATTTGTCTGAATTTAATCAGTATGAAGTGAAGTGAAGTTGCTCAGTCATGCCCGACTCTTTGCGACCCCATGGACAGTAGCCTGCACCAAGCTCCTCTGTCCATGGGATTTTCTAGGCAAGAGTACTGGAGTGGGTTGCCATTTCCTTCTCCAGGGAATCTTCCTGACCCAGGGATCGAACCCAGGTCTCCCGCATTGTAGACAGACACTTTACCATTTGAGCCACCAACTGGTATACTGTTGTTATGGCTTGTTCTTTAATGCGTCTCTAAATGACACTCGAATACATGTAGCATAGAAGCCATTATTATAGGGAAGAGAACTTGTTGTACCACACAGATATCCCCATGTATAGACCTGCAATTCATAAAATTTCCAAAAGCACTCAGTAACACTGTGGAGATCTATCTTTAAACAAGCCTCAGCAATAAGTCAAATGGGCATTTTGTGATATAACAGTCAATTCCTAAAATATTACCTTATAAGCTTAATGCTGTCAATGCTTATCAGAAAAATTAGGAATAATTTATTATAATTCTCCAAAGAGAAGAACTAGTTCATTAGAATTTATAAATACAGAAAGGTTTTTACATTTTCTACATAAAACCATTGTTTCTCTGCCTTCCTGGGAATGAACCTAGTCATGCAATAAAAATGTCTTTGTGAAATTTTACAGAGTAAAGGCCAAGTGAGAGAGTAATAGTTTTATATTTTTTTCTTTTCTTAAAGAGGGCTCTTGTTTAACCTTTTATAAGGTATAAGGGACAGTGTTTTTATTAAAGTAGATTTTTCTTTTGAATCAAACATGAACTAAAACATTAAAAATAATGGAAATGAGACTAGCACAGAAACTAAACATAACAATGGTCATTCAAAAATGCATCATTGAATGTAATTCTTCACATGATAAACATAGTTAATAATCTGAAGAGTCAAAAACATAACTGAGAATGTTAGAATAAGAGAAGAAAGTTTAAACACAAAATATATGTTCAAAATCTACATAACAAGACTGGCTTATTCTATCTAAACAAAAACAACAACAAAAACTATCTGGCCTTCTTTTAGATCTCTTTCAAGCTTGGATGTTGATTCATAGAAATTTGTAAGAAAGAATGATTGCTATAAGCAGACAAATCACTAGCCTAAAATCAAGAACGAAGAAAAAAAGATCATATAATTAAGCACAATAACTGAAAACATTCATTTTGTGATAAGTGTTCTTTTGAACTGAGTGTCTGAACTGGCTAATTTGATTTTTTCTCCAATAACAGAAAGAAGCTCGGAACAAAGTTTTGAATTATGCCGGGCGTTCCTGGTGGTTCAAATGTTAAAGAATCTGCCTACAATATAGGACACTCAGGTTTCTCAGGGAATCTTCTCGATTCTTGCCTGGAGAATTTCATGGACAGAGGAGCCTAGGGTGACACAGTCCATGGGGTCACGAATTGGACACAACTGAGCAACTAACACTTTCACTTTTCCATCCTAGGATTGGAAGAGAGATTGTTTACTCACATCAGTAAGGCTATTTCTTGGCACTGTGAACATTGTCTATACACCTGCCAGGACTCAAATAAGTGGTGAGGGAAAAAAAGGCCACCATTTGCCATCTAAGGTAGTTCCTTATAGCCAGATAGGAGAAGAATAAGCAGAATACTCTGAAGAAATTCATCACAAAATTGAGTCATATGGACAGATTGATGGCAACTGGAATTAAAATGTCTAGACATTACCACAAAGAAGAGTCTTGGAACTATATTGTGTGAGTTTGGCAAAAGCACTAGTAAGTGAATAGAAAGATATTATGTTGAGAAATTAGAAAAAAAGTAATCCAAAACAAACTTTTCAGAATTAAAAGAATCATAATGCAAATACACAGAGATGGAGAGATGGAGCTCTGATAAAGTGATATTGAAAAGACTAAGTTCAAAGATTGGATCTGAAACAAGAATGACATGGAGCAGGACCTTATGGTCATTACACTCCATGTCCTCTTCCTGCCTTTTGTCCATGGAAAAATTTCAGCCAGAAAATAAATTTAATCCGAGAAGTGAGAACATGCAGAAACAAAGGAAATGGTCAAAGGAGGCCAAATAATAATAACTTAGTTATTAAGCATAGTCAAGGACCTTTAATTCCTTCTCAAGGGCTATAGATAATATTCTCAGCCATATCCTATGAGCCGCCTTATAGAGACTGAAACCCCACCAAGTGAAAGAAGTTAACTACATGATGACCAGACTATAGCCATGACACAAGCTGCCACAATTCCAAGCACTGGCCCTAAAGAAATGGAAACAAAAAATCGACTCTGAAGCTGAAGGCTAACTGTACCTAAAACGATCAAGATGGTGCTGGTCAGACCGCTAACGAATTTCAAGACAACTGTCAGAGATGACTGTACTGCATGTAGCCCTCTCCCTCAGCCTATAAAATCTGATTATCATTGTGAGTATGAATCAGCCTTTGGGTAGGACTCCCCTCCACCACAGGTTGCTGGCATCCAAAATAAAACACTTTCCTTTCCATCAGCCTTGC
>NW_011495035.1:7957028-7962144 GCF_000754665.1 Bison bison bison | reverse complement strand
TTTATTGGTTTTTTGTGTGGCGAGCAGTCGGAGCCCAACTTTGGTTACAAGAAGACAAGTGGCTTCATTTCCTTATCTGAAAACAACATATGTTCAGTCTACCCTACAGAGTGACAGGGACAATCATATGAAGACCTCTCAAAGTGCTTTGGAAATTGCAGATGGTTACAAAAATATCAGATAATGATGGTGGTGGTGGTTGTGGTGAAGAATGAGGAGGAGGAGGAGGAAGAGGAAGAGGAGGAGGAAGAGGGAGAAGGAAAAGAGAAAGAGAAAAGAGGAGTGGGATGGGAAGGGGAAGAAGAAGAAAATATGCTACACAGATGGGCAGGGCTCCGCACAGAATAAAACACTCTCTGGAAAGTTAAGTTATAATCATGGTATAAATTTAAGCCAAATTAGTGACTTTGTTTAGGCATTTACCAGACATAAATACTTGAACACATTCTTAGTAGAAATAAACTATTTTAGAAAGCAAAAATAAATACATTTTTAAACAGTTCTCTTATTTAATGGGGTTTTAATATTTGTCTAAGAGTCAAGACCAGATGCCAAAAAGTGTTTTTGTCTTTTTTAATTCAATTAATAAAATATTGTTCTAGTAAAAGGAAGATGAAGGTGAGTTTTTCTGAGAAATAAATGTGTTGATAAGTGATACTTTTACTTTTTTTTTTTCTTCTTCTTCTTAAGGATTATTTCTTGGATGTGAGAAATCCTGTCAGAAAAAAAAAAAAATTGAAACTTTTAAATGTGGCTTCTGTTTTGAGTCACAAGAAATGGGAAATGGTCTCATGATTATTCCCCTTTCCTTTCTCCCTCAATTGCAATTGATTTTTATTAGAACCATGAGCATTAGAAAAAGAGTGTCTGTCTCCATTAATGAACTGAGATGTGCAGGTGCGTACGATAAGTTCATAAATATCAGGGCTCTAAAGTGCACAGATTCCCCCCAGTTTTCTGCAATATTTTTTGTTTCTTATCTTTATGACTAAATAATGATGAGAAAACTAATGATGCCATTACCCTGTAATTGGGAATTGAGCCTGTTTAGCAATGATAAAGCGTGCACCGAGCAGAGTTAATGGGCCACCAAGCAGCCCCACTGGGTAGCTAGTCCACAGAGCACAAAGACTGAACATTTGTAAGGTAAGATGATGTTCATAAAAGGCAGTAAGCATCAGGAAATGTTTTCTGCTGATAACTACTGCTCTATCAGCCTAGGGAGAGTTGAGAGCTCAAGAAAAGATCTAAAATGATTCTTGATGTCAAGAGCTGTCTGCCTCCGTGATTTAATGTTTTATAAACTTCTCACTGGCTTTACTTTCACCAAAGAATCATTATTGTAATTCTACCATATTCTACCTCATAATTTAAAAGGGAAAAATATTACAGATGTTAGGGGCTATAAGTGAAGTTGCTCAGTCGTGTCTAACTCTTTGGGACCCCATGGACTGTAGCCTACCTGGCTCCTCCATCCATGGGATTTTCCAGGCAAGAGTACTGGAGTGGGTTGCCATTTCCTTCTCCAGGGAGTCTTTCTGACCCAGGATCGAACCCGGGTTGTCTGCATTGCAGGCACACACTTTACCATCTGAACACCAGGGAAGCCACCGAGAGACTATGAGCATATGTCTTTATTTATAATACTTGTTCCATCATGGCAGCTGGAACATAGTAGTTGCTTAGTGAGCTATTTGTTCAATCAAGATGCTTCAAATTGGTAATAATTACTATTATTTATTGAGGCTTTATGCCAGGCATTATGGTAAACACTTTAGATAGATCATTTCACTTAACCCTCACAATAATCCTTTGAAGTGAGTTTGATGATTAACTTCAGATTTTAGTTTGGAAATATGGGGCTTAGAGAGGTAAAGCGAGTGTGCTAGGGTTATACTATCAGTAAGTAGTAAAACAGGGATTTGAAAGAAACATGATTCAATTCCATGGTCTTACATCAGACTGCATTATAGCACATCATACAAAGTGTTTTCCAGGCATTAACTCAAATAAGCCTTTCAAACGTTCTTTCAATTAGGTTGAGCTGGTTTTGAGCTCTATTGTACAGATGGGAGTTTAAAGAAATAAATACGTGGTCAGGATTTACACAGTTATCAAATGACAAAACCAGGTCACAATCCATTTTCTCTCTCTCTGAAGCCAGGGCACCTGGAAGTGCAGTGCATTACATATTTCCCAGTCAATCCCCAAGCCAAGCATTCAGCACTAAATGTTAGAGGAAAGCATCTTATTTTTGGAATATCTAAGTATCCTTCTAAAAAGGGACACCTCCCCTCTGTGTCATTCTTCCCTTCCAACAAGAGCGGAGGATGCAGCCTGGGTCCAGTGCTACCTCTCTTGTCTCTTTCAATCTTTTCAGTGACGTTCTTTTCCCACTCTTACACCACACATATCTAAATCTACAGCAAGTTTTCAAGTCATTTTAAGGTGGATCCTTTATCACAGCTCTTGATTTCACAGAATACGAAAGGACATTCTGCTCTCAATTATATTCACCAGAATGGCTGCTCTTCATCCTGTAATCCCTAGGAGGCATCTCTCTGTGGTTTGGGGTTTTAGACATCAGTGGAAGCAGCTGTGAGTATAGTAACATTCACCCAGTAGCTACTGTCACTCTAATCATCACAGAAGCAAACTGCACCACATGCCACAGAAGCAGAGAGTCACAGCCCAGATCCTGAGGACCTGTGGGGCATGTGCCACAGGCTATAAAGAGCTTCATTAACTTTCTCCAAAGTTCTTACTTATTTATCTATTGTTTAAAATATTATTTCACATGCTCCTCCAGAAATAATTCTGATTAGCTAAATGGTACAGATTAGCACAAGACATCTAACAAAATGGGCTTTCCTTGTGGCTCAGCTGGTAAAGAATCCACTTGCAATGCGGGAGACCTGGGTTTGATCCCTGGGTTGGAAAGATCCCCTGGAGAAGGGAAAGGCTAGTCAGTCCAGTATTCTGGCCTGGAGAATTCCATGGACTAGTCCATGAGGTCACAAAGAGTTGAACACAACTGAGCAACCTTCAGTTTCACTTTCACTTTCTAACAAAATATCCCTCTATTTGAGTGGAAAATTCAAACACATTTTTCCCCTCACTGGATTTTCCAGAAATTAAAAAGGTTTTGGCCTCTACTATAGACTCATGTTGACACATTCTGGGCATGTAGAGGAGAAAATGATGACAGTTTAATCATGAAGACATGAATGAGTATGTTTGTAGCTGAGTATATAGATATCAGGCTTCCCTGGTGGCTAAGATGGTAAAGAATTTGCTGATAATGCATGAGACCTGTGTTTGATCCCTGAGTTATGAAGAGCCCCTGGAGAAGGGGATGACAACCCACTCCAGTATTCTTGCCTTGAGAATTCCCAGTGGAGCCTGGAGGGCTACAGCCCATGGGGTCACAAAGAATAGGACATGACTGAGCAACTAATACACACACATAATTACCACACAGAAGAATTTAATATATAGTTTTCCTTTACCTAGAAACCTTTGCAGATGGAGATTTGGCTGGGGTCCTAAGGAAGCAGTACAAATTACATAATAGTTAAGCACTGTCCTGGGTGCACATCAAGTTAAAGACAAGGGGGAAGGCTGGAAATTTTGTGATAGATGCGAGGAAATGAATAGTTTCTTCACTTTATCTTTTTTTTTTTCCTTCATTTTTTTTCTTCCTTCCTTCTTCCCTCTTCTCTTTATTTTATGACCTAGCATAGATTAGGACATTTCTATTTTTTATACCTCCTTTCCTTGATGGAAAAGACTCATTTAAGCAACCCTTTATAAAATATTTGCTCTTATAAATAGACATGTTCCCTTATTTCCTTCCACTGAACTACCTCAGATAACCTTGAGCATAGGTTACTATTTGGTTTATCATGCAGATTTAGTTCCATCCATCCATGTATCAATCAAAGCATTTATTGATTACCCACTGTATGTTGAGCAATTTCTGGGGACTGAATAATGATTCTCAGACCAGCATTACTGATGATCAATGACCTTCTTATCAGAATCTTATATTTTTGTGCTCATGTGTTCCAGAGGCAACCAATCATTTATTTACATCCACAGAGCCCTGATATCATTGTGTTAAGGTATTCCATTTAGAGAAAGGTAAATTTTGCCATCAGTTCCAATGATCTATTTTTCAATTGAAGAAGGAGTAGTTTGAGTCTGTCAAATCATTACAATATTCCACTGAAAGAAAAAAAAGTCTAAAACACTGCTAATTTAAAAAGAATAGTGTCATTAAGAAGTGTTCAATTTAGGGCAGACATTATTATCTGTAATATCACAATCTATTCATTGCCTGATCTGTTGAAAGTGGAATGTGGCATGAAGTTCAATCATCTTTTTCAGTTCTACCCTTGATCCTTGGTACCCACTAATGTGGAACCTGTGGATACAGAGGGCTGTCTGTAGTAAGTCATTTTAAACAAGGGACTTGAACATTCTCAAATATTGCTATCTGCTAGAGTCCTAGGAAACCCCTCCCCTGGATACCAAGGACAACTGTAACAAACAATAATAAGCTTATTTGGGCATCAGAATAAAATTTTAAACTAGGGAGGGAAGTTATCACTAGCGATAGTAATAACAGTGCTAGAAGTAATAGAAAATGGAAGCGACAGGAATAGAATAAGCTTTTATCACCATATCTATCCAACTCAGCAGCATCTGTAGCTACTTTCTCTTCTTTCATTCCTCTTCTCTTAGGTGCATTCTCCACCCTCCCATTTAAGACCAATCCTCCCCATTTGTACAAGATAGCAATCTTTTCCATCTACTCAGAACCTCCACTCCAGCATATCCCCCCTCCCCTCTTAGAATATCACTGTTTTCCTATCTCTACTGAATCCTGCTCACCAATGTATAAATATATTTTTTTTTTTACTTTTTAAAAAGTATTTATTTTATTTTTAAACTTTACAATATTGTATTGGTTTTGCCAAATATTGAAATGAATCTGCCACAGGTATACATGTGTTCCCCATCCTGAACCCTCCTACCTCCTCCCTCCCCATACCATCCTTCTGGGTCATCCCAGTGCACCAGCCCCAAGCATCCAGTATCGTACATCGAACCT
>NW_011495035.1:7955313-7956928 GCF_000754665.1 Bison bison bison | reverse complement strand
TGGCAACTCGTTTCATACATGATATTATACATGTTTCAATGTCATTCTCCCAAATCTTCCCACCCTCTCCCTCTCCCACAGAGTCCATAAGACTGTTCTATACATCAGTGTCTCTTTTGCTGTCTCGTATACAGGGTTATTGTTACCATCTTTCTAAATTCCATATATATGCGTTAGTATACTGTATTGGTGTTTTTCTTTCTGGCTTACTTCACTCTGTATAATAGGCTCCAGTTTCATCTACCTCATTAGAACTGATTCAAATGTATTCTTTTTAATGGCTGAGTAATACTCCATTGTGTATATGTACCACAGCTTTCTTATCCATTCATCTGCTGATGGGCATCTAGGTTGCTTCCATGTCCTGGCTATTATAAACAGTGCTGCAATGAACATTGGGGTACACGTGTCTCTTTCCCTTCTGGTTTCCTCAGTGTGTATGCCCAGCAGTGGGATTGCTGGATCACAAGGCAGTAAATATTTTTGTATTCATGAAAAACCTCTCTTGACTATACTTCCCAAGTTCAGTTTACTGCCATTTTGTTTATTCCCATATACAATAGAACTCTTTAAAATAGTTTATATTTCCTGGCTCGATAAGATGTTCATCACTTCTACACTCTCCCTCAACCAGCACTGGCTGGTTATGGTAGCTATGACTTTCATACTACTGAACCCAAAGTCAATTCTCAGTTGCCTAATTGATCCAACAGCAATATTAACCACAGCAGACTTCCTCCTTCCCGGAAATATTTTCTTCTCTTAGCATCCTAGACCTCTCTCCCTCCCTCTTTCCCCCGTCTCCCTTTTCCTCCCTCTCCTTTCTGGCTCTGGCTGTTCTTCTCCTACATCATTACCAGTTCTTAGTACATCAGTTTTTCTATTCCCTGACCTGCTGAATTCCAGATTACTTTGCTTCTTTTTCTTACTTAATACCTCTACTGAGATGCTAATACTTATCTCAAGCCAAACACACCTGAATCGGATCAGATCATATCAGATCAGTCGCTCAGTCCTGTCTGACTCTTTGCGACCCCATGAATCGCAGCACCCCAGGCCTCCCTGTCCATCACCAACTCCCAGAGTTCACCCAGACTCACATCCAATGAGTCAGTGATGCCATCCAGCCATCTCATCCTCTGTCGTCCCCTTCTCCTCTTGCCCCCAATCCCTCCCAGCATCAGAGTCTTTTCCAATGAGTCAACTCTTCGCATGAGGTGGCCAAAGTACTGGAGTTTCAGCTTTAGCATCATTCCTTCCAAAGAAATCCCAGGGCTTATCTCCTTCAGAATTGACTGGGTGGATCTCCTTGCAGTCCAAGGGACTCTCAAGAGTCTTCTCCAACACCACAGTTCAAAAGCATCAATTCTCTGGCGCTCAGTTTTCTTCACAGTTCAACTCTCACATCCATACATGACCACAGGAAAAACCATAGCCTTGACTAGACGAACCTTTGTTGGCAAAGTAATGTCTCTGCTTTTGACTATGCTATCTAGGTTGGTCATAACTTTCCTTCCAAGGAGTAAGCGTCTTTTAATTTCATGGCTGCAGTCACCATCTACAGTGATTTTGGAGCCCAGAAAAATAAAGTCTGACACTGTTTCCACTGTTTCCC
>NW_011495035.1:7944001-7955213 GCF_000754665.1 Bison bison bison | reverse complement strand
GTTTCCACTGTTTCCCCATCTATTTCCCATGAAGTGATGGGACCGGATGCCATGATCTTCGTTTTCTGAATGTTGAGCTTTAAGCCAACTTTTTCACTCTCCACTTTCACTTTCATCAAGAGGCTTTTGAGTTCCTCTTCACTTTCTGCCATAAGGGTGGTGTCATCTGCATATCTGAGGTTATTGATATTTCTCCTGGCAATCTTGATTCCAGTTTGTGTTTCTTCCAGTCCAGCATTTCTCATGATGTACTCTGCATATAATTTAAATAAACAGGGTGACAATATACAGCCTTGACAAACTCCTTTTCCTATTTGGAACCAGTCTGTTGTTCCATGTCCAGTTCTAACTGTTGCTTCCTGACCTGCATACAAATTTCTCAAGAGGCAGATCAGGTGGTCTGGTATTCCCATCTCTTTCAGAATTTTCCACAGTTTATTGTGATCCACACAGTCTTTGCCCCAAAACCTTTCCCTATTACATTACAACTAATGATATTTCTATCCTTGTAGGTTCCTTCCACATTTAGAGTCATTCTTGATATGTCTTTTTCTTACACCATACGGCCAATCAGATTAGCTTGGCTCTACGTTCAAAATATATCCAGAGTCAAACATTTCTCACTATCCCCATTGCTAATGTTACCAACTCTCCCTTGGGTTGTCATAACCAGCATTTCTGCTTCCACTCTTGATTCTCTTCCATCTTTTTCAGTTTATTTCAAACACAATAGTAACTCTTTCATAGCACACCAGTGACTTATATATCACCCACAGGAAAACCCAAGTCCTTAAAATGGCCTCTAAATCATAAAATAATTTGCCTCCTTTCTCCTCTGTTACATTTCCTAACCTCTTCTAATATGACTTTCCCCTTGTTCATTCTACTCCAGACTTATTTTTCTTTTTATTGTGCCTCAGACACACCAGATGTATTTTGATCTTAGCACTGGGTAGTCATCACACTGGGATATCTTTCCTACAGATATTGACAGCATTGAAGGTGCATCTATTCACCACTTTTCAAATAAAATGTACATCTTTTTTTTTGAGAGGAACACCAGAGAGATAAAGTGCCTTTTTCATCACACTATACTATGAGCAGATACTCTCAGTACAGCTTCTCACTGTTGATGTTGACCTTGATAACCTGGCTGAAGTAGTGATTGTCAGACTACTCTGTTAATAAGTGGGGGATGATGCTGTAGTCCCTGAGGGTTGAATATATATACATAAGTTCTTTGCACAGGAGATTCTTCTCCACAAGAGATTTGCTTCTTCCCTCCCATTTATTTATTTATGCTATCATTTATTTATAACAGTATGGACTCATGGATATTTACTTTCTTCTTTGGATTATGATTCAATATCACTATATTTAATTTGCTAATTTTTTTTCCAGCTTTGCCCACTGGGAGACCTTTCAATTAGATCCATTGTCCCTTTTATAAATCTTCCACTTGTGTGTGTGTGTATTTGAGTATTTCCTAATTTTACGGCACCACAAGACACTTTATACTCATCTTGTGTATGTTCTGCCCCAGTCCCAGAATCAAACATGTTTTTTTTTTTTTCCTAAGAAGCTCTGGTTCCTTTTATTAGACAATCATATTACAATCCAATAAATGGGTGCTAGATGTATTCACTGTTACTGGGAGGAATCACGGCTTCTGCATCTTTTCAGCTGACAAAGGTATGAGTTATACATTAATATATTAACATATGTGTACACATATCTGAAGATTTGTAGATGTAGCTGTGAAGTAAAAGTCATATTTTATAAGAATACAAGAGAAATTTAAACAAACAAAAATAAATCTTCCCTGCTCTTTGGCCTCCTCTCTCCCCTCACTCAGTACTGTGTATCTGCACTGTGTGTTGACCAAATCTCTGACATCACCAAAACTCTCCCATTGGTAGGAATCCTGCTCAACTGTAAACAACAACATTCCCCCAGCATCGACAAGATAACTCCTTAAAAGATCACATACCCTCTTGATCTTGTAAGGGACCCTGTGCCCCCATGACATAATACGTAGATCTGAATTATGTAAACTGTCAATAACACATCACTTTATATTCAACCCTCTGTCTCAAAAAAACTTTTATAATTGTGCCTTGACTTCTAATTTGCTGAACAGTTCTTAGAGCTTTTTGAGATGCTCTTCCCATGTTATAATACTCAAATTTGGCTTGAATAAATTTATCCATCTCTTTCTTAGATCAACTAATTAATAACTATCCATGTCTATAATAAAATAAATTAACTTCTTGCAAGTGGCTTCTGGGTGGTGCAATGGTAAAGATTCCACCTGCCAGGAGATTCAAGAGATACAGTTTCAATCCCTGGATCAGGAAAATCCCTGTGGTAGGAAATGGCAACTCACTCCAGTATTCTTACCTGCAAAATTTCATGAACAGAGGAACCTGGAGGGCTATAGTCCATGGGGTCACAAAGAATCAGACATGACTGAGCATCCACACACAACTTCTGGCAAGACAGCATGGGGAGCACTGCTGAACTGCTCTGCAGTGAAACTAGTGTGGACACAGCCCGTGGAAATGGTCCTAAGGACAAAAAACAAATGAAGAAGCATCTGTTAAGGAAAATCTGTGAACATCAACAAGAATGTTGAAAGTTTGGAGTATTTGGACCAAGATGACTACCTCCACTCCAGATCGCTGCAGCCACAAACCCAGGGCCTTGCCTCATGGCTACCAGCCAGAAGGTTTTGGGAGGAGTGAAATTTCAGCATTACTCATACTTCCCCCAGATGCATGGTACTGAGGCTAAGTCCAAGAAATTTCAAACAAGAGGTGAGAAGCACCCTTATACTAACCCTCACTCATGGAATGTTGACTCTACCATAGGTATGGTGCACTGAGAATACTGGTGTCACAGATTCCTTTGTCCTGGTTCATAAAGCTGTGGTTCCATGTAAGAAGAAGCAAGCCAAAAAAGACGTCAGGTACTGGTGCCCACCACTCCACCCAGTGCTCATTTCCTAGAGTGGAAATGTCTTTGGAAGGAAGTTTGCTATTGTGCCCATCCCAGCTCCAGAGACATAGCTCAGAGATTTTAGCTTGGAAAGGGATCAGGCTTAAAACAGATAGCTTCTAATCTCTTCTCAAAAGACCTGAATTCACTTGTAGCAGAGTATGGAAAAGTTTAAGCATGAAGGCATACTCAAGAACAGTGAAGCTTGTGGTGAGAGGAGATCAGGAAGATATTAGTAAATTTAACCAAAGGTACAACCTAAACTATAGTCTGGTTAGCTTGCAGGACAGAACTAGCGAATAAGACATCTGGGAGGGGTCCTCTTATGTTCTGAAAAAATATAATGCACTGATCTCAGTAAATATTTCTTCAAAAGAGACACAATTTGATTGGATTCATTGGTACAACAGTTTATACCCCTGAGAATTGTTGAAACAAGACAGGAATCAGCAGGCAACTAGTGGAGGTTAATATCTGAATGTAGCTAGAGAAAGAGTACTTCCCAAACCATTGTTATCCCAGGATGACTGTGGGCATACACAAAACTGCACTGGATAATTAAAATTATATGTGTGTGGGGGGGTGTTAAATCACTGAAGTTATATAGTCATTAAAACTAACCAGGGAAACAAGGCAGGGACCTGGGCATGGGAAGTGGGCATAGGGAGGCAGGAGGGCATCAGCGCTGAGCTGCTACAACACATGGTCTAAAACCTGCAGTTACTAACAAAAATGGATGAAAAATGCACAGTAACAGGAAAATAAAACCCTTACTTTGGAGGAAAAGGAAAAAGAATTTTTTTTTAAAGGCTATACAAACTATGAGAGTGATTAGATGCTGTGTTTAAGAGAAAAAATTATTTAAAACAATCATTATAAATATGTTGATAGAGCTAAAGGAAAGCCTGATAACACATACAATGCAAGATATGATTGACTATGTATATCAATAAATAGATAGAAACCGTGCCACAGAATCAAGTAGGCATTATGAAGTGAAAAATAAAAAATCTGAAATAAAAAAAAAAATCACTAGAGGAGTTCTAAAGCAGATTGGAACTGGCATAAGAAAATATTAGTAAACTCAAAGACAGATCAATAGAGGTTATTCAAGCTAAACAATATAAAGAAAAAAATACTAAAGAAAATTGAAATGTGACATACTATTAAGCACACCAACAAATGCATAATAGGGATACAAGAAGTAGAGGACGAAGAGAAAGGAGCAGAAAAAATTCAAATAAAGACTAAAAACTTCTGAAATATATTGAAACATAATAACCCACACATTTGGAAAGCTCTACAAACTGTATATGATAAATACAAAAAGGTTCATGATAAAACACATCATAGTAAATGTGCTGATTGTCAAAGACACATAGAAAATATTGAAACTAGCAAGAGAAAAAAATGACTCCTCACTTATAAGAGAACCCCCAGAAACAATGGAGACCATCAGGAAGTGGTTAATATGTTCAAAGTACTTAAAGATACATAAAGAATTGTTAATCAGAATCCAGCAAAGCTATCTTGAAAAAAAAATGAAGGTGAAATAAAGACTTTACTAGATAAACAAAGTCTGAGAAAATGTGTTGCTACCAGACTCACCTTAATACTAAAGAAAGTTCTTGACTCTCAAAGCAAAGGATGCCGGATAATCAAATCCATGTGAAAAAAAGCACCATTAATTGTACAGCTATAAGAGAGAGTATAAATGCATGTTTGCTTTTCTTTCCTTAACTACTTTAAAAAGCAATTATTAAACAGCATGTATATAAGATATTATGTATATAAGATATTGTACATATAAGATACAGAAATATATTTACAAAAAAAAAACAGTACAAAGTAGAAGGGTGTTTGCAAAGCTGTATTGGGCTAAGGAAATGACTATTGGCAGTACAATAATAATGATAGCAACTTATTATTCAGTTTGTAACTTGATGGATGTAATGTATATAAAAATACAAAAAAAAAAAAAAAGGAAAGGGAATAAACCTATATAGTAGTCTTTCTATATGCCACTAGAAGTAAGCTAGTATAAACATGAAGCTGATTCTGACACATTTAGACACATACAGTAAATAACTGAGACATGATTAATATAAAAAGTATATGTATGTTTAAAAAATTAAAGAAATTAAAATGCTACATTAGAAAATAATCCAGTTTATGCAAAAGAAAGCAGTAAAGGAAAAACATAGGAGCAAAAAGATGGGAATATATAGAATACAAAAGTAAAAATGGCAGATATAAATTCAACTACATCATTAATGATATTAAATATGTTTAAATTAAGTAATCTAAAAGGCAAAGATTTTCAACATGGGTTAAAAAAAACAACCCATTTGTATCCTATCTAAAGGAGATATATTTTTGATTCAATGATATGAATAGGTTGAAAATGAAATCACGGAAAATATATATCATGACAGCAATACAATAAAATAGAGTGACTATACTCATACCAGAGAAGGCAATGGCACCCCACTCCAGTACTCTTGCCTGGAAAATCCCACTGATGGAGGAGCCTGGTAGGCTGCAGTCCATGGGGTCGCTAGGAGTTGGACACGACTGAGCGACTTCACTTTCATTTTTCACTTTCATGCATTGGAAAAGGAAATAGCAACCCACTCCAGTGTTCTTGCCTGGAGAATCCCAGGGATGGGGGAACCTGGTGGGCTGCCGTCTATGGGGTCACACAGAGTCGGACACGACTAAAGCGACTTAGCAGCAGCAGCACACTCATATAGATTCTATATACTTTATAACCAGAAATGTTACTAGAGGTAAAGAGGAGCACCACATAAGGATAAAATCTCAGCACTACACGGCAATAAGCACTTGCTTATATTTACACTAGGTTTGACTGCAGCAACTCAGTTGGCGTAGCTGCTATGCATCACTTGTTACTCCTTCTCCTCAACCAGCAGGCTGCCCTGGGCATGTTTATCTCATTGAGATGATGGAGTTGAAGGAAAGCATATGGTTACACAAGAGATCTTTTGAAGTCTAAATACAGAGATGATTCACTGTCATATCTGTTCTCTTTTATTGATCTAAGAATGTCACAAGGCAAAGTCCAAGGTCAAGGGGTAGAAACTAATAAATAATAAATATCTTTAAGTTGGATAAACTGAAAAGTTACATGACATTGAATATAGAAAAGGATGACAGTTTGGACCAATAAAGAATCCATCTTTCAGGTTTCATAGCACACCACCTTCACTACTGAAACAGTAGTGGCTATAGAACCTCTGCTCCTCAGTGATCCTCTTTTTCAAATTGCTTAAATGTATCAAGCCGGGGACTAAGGTGGAAACATAAAGAAACAAGAGAACATTCCAAGTGGATGTGAGGATGGTGGTATCCAGTTTCTATCTGGCTTGTTAATTTCTTTAAAGCCTGTAATCATGTTTCTCTGAGTGATCTCCTCCCATTGCTCCTGCAGTGCAAATATCAGTGCTTCCCAAAGGTGAGTGCTTAATTTAGTGATTTCCTAAGGTGCTTCCCCAATGGCTCACAGGGTAAAGAATCTGTCTGCAAGGAAAGAGACACAAGAGACCTGGGTTTTATCCCTGGATCAGGAAGATCCTCTGGAGAAAGAAATGGCAACCCACTTCAGTATCCTGCCTTAGAAATTCTACGGACAAAGGAGCCTGGTGGGCTACAGTCCAATGGGTTACAAAGAGTAGGACATGACTGAGTGACTAAGCATGAAGGCAACTCTACAATGAAAACTTTCAGAGAAAACAAGACTTTCATTGTTTTGTTATTCTACAAAAATAGTCATTCTAAATGCATTTTTTGATATTTATTATCAATATATAGTAGTCAACTTCAGAGATTTACTCATCTGTTAATCTAGCTCTCAAACAGTATATTTGTTTTTCATCTGCCTTCTGTAGATCTTAAATCTTCCAAAAAATAATTATGAGTATAAATGACAACAACAGAAACTACCAATAATAAAATAACATTTTCTCTCAAATGAATAGCTCTTCCTAAAATTGCCAAAAGTGAAAATATAATATTTTCATAATACATTTGTTATAGGATACAAAAAGTATCCTATAAAATTTTTTTTATGTTATAAAAAAGTAATATGTCTTGGAACTTAAATTCTCTTTTACAAAAGTCATATAGTTGGACTTCAGCTTGTAGACTAAGAAAATGTATGAAGGCTACTCTGGTATTCTTATCAGGTTTAAAATATGAACCTCTTAAACATTTAAAACATAAGACCTAGAGAATTTCATTAAAAGCCCACTGTATTCTTCAAATGACACTTCATGTATTTGAAAGTGAATTGAGGCTCAGGCATTAGGAAAGTGCAAATCCATCCATAAATTATATATGAATGCACTAGAGCAAATGAATAGTCAGCCTTTGATTATTTTTAGATTTCTTAACTCTACAACCTAACATGCAACCATGAAACAAAACACAGGAGTATCCAAAAAGCTTCCCAGGTAGCCCAACGGTAAAGAATCGTCTGCCAATGCAGGAAATGTGGGAGACATGAGTTCGATTCCTGGGTGAGGAAGATGCCCTTGGAGGAGGAAATGGCAACCCACTCCAGTATTCTTGCCTGGAGAATCCCGTAGACAGAGGAACCTGGCAGGCTCCTGGGGTTTGCAGTCTATGGGGTCGCAAAGAGTCAGACACGACTGACTGACTGAGCTCACACTCAAAATAGGATTTTAGACATCATTTTAGAACTGTTATTCTATATCTTAGGATTTGTCATCAAGATTGAAAATTATTTTAATCTACAATAACTTTGGTTCTATATATTTTTAAAAATTGCATACTTTAAAACACAAAAATGTCAATATTCTTGCTTAATCATACAGTCTTCATGAGTGACAGTTACATAGTCACAAAAATATAAATGAGCAAAATTCTCTTTTTATACATATTTTATTATTTAGCCAGTTAAATCAATCAATTCATGGTTGACTATATTTTCTAAATTCAGTGGCATAGTCTAAGAACAAATGCATGTTCAGACCTAGAAATGACTGTAAAGATTATAATAGACAACCCTCTCATTTTACAGTATGTAAAGTGTGCCCATGAATGGACAGTGATTTAGCACAACAAGCCAGAACCACGATGCAGATGCTCAACATACCAATTCAGCTTTATCTTCATGGACACAATTTATTTTTTGGTTCAGATTTTACTTTTATTTATTGTATGCTTTGGGGGTAACATCCATAAATTAATAAAAGTGACTTAAGGATGAAAGTGACTAAAATCATGACTATAGAACTGAAAATTGAAAAGAAAATTATTCTTCTCCCTTTAAAAAGATCAGTGACAGTAAATAACATTTATATCCCAATGCCAGGGATTTGAGTAAGATTTTAATTAATTGTTACCTGGAGTCTAGAGCTTTCTTGTTAAAGTGCCATTTAGAACTTCTACTCTCTACGATACTTAGCAAGCTTAACTAAGAAAGTGATATTGTACCAAATTATCAATGCATAGGTATATGTCATTTTGCTGTTTTTATTATTACCGTAATCTGTTTTCACTATTTTATCTATTCCCCCCGCATACTGTAAATATATTATTATGTTATTCCGAATTCAGAAATTTTCAATTCTCTTTTTAGCTTGTGGCACTGAATGATGCCATCCATGTTTATAGTTACTTGGTTCCAATCTGCTTCAAACCTCAGACATGAAAAGATGACATTTCTTACACATCAAGATAAACAGTGCATTCTTTCTATCACTTTGGGGAATATGTTAGTCAAGTGCTGTAGTTTTTCCTTTTTGCTCTTTATAATATTAATAGCTATGCAATAAGAAGTGTACTATTGAACTGTCAGGAATGATTTGTTACCAGATGTTAGCATAATTTGCCAGCTGTCAAATTTTAATAATTTTTATTTGCCTAAAATGTGACACTTAACTTTCATGGTAAATCAAGACATATAGTAGAACTTATCTGATATTACAGACATTGAAGTAAAGCTTGTGTGTCACTTGAACTGAGCATACACTTCACATATGGTATTCAGAGTGCATCTTTTTGTAATATACTGCAAAATTTGTGCTTTGCTGTATGTTTTTATTCATTGTGTTTCATGCAGAGCTAAACAATCTATAGGGCTTCAGTACTTATGATGCATACAACAAAAAACTTTACTTCTGAAACTGTTAGCTTCTTTACTTAAATGTATTTCATCTTTTTTTCCATTCTCTGATAATCTCATGTGGGTGCAAAAACAGAGGAAAAATTGCCCTTTAAAATGAACATGTATTAATGTCTCAAGTTAAAATATTTGTATTTTCTTCATCTTTAATATTCATAAGACTGAATGATATAAATTCAGTCTGCCAATAATTTTTCCAGGCTCTATGAGGCAACCATTCTTAATAACTTGAGTATTATTATGTTAGGATTATTATGTTGATTTGGCTAATCCTTTCAAATAACTTGCAATCCAGTGGGGAAAACAACAGCTTCCACTGGTATTGGCTTCACCTCCATCACTTACAATACATTTAAAAATCTTCAGCCAGTTTATGGAAAAGAAAAAGATCAAAAGTAATGTCAAGCAATATTCCAAATCTAGGATGATTCATTTTTTCCTAATTTATAGTCTGGGAAGTATAAAAAATGTTCATACTCTAAGTTATATTAAGTTTACATTCAACAAAATCTTGAATGTTGATTTAGTAAACTTACTTTTGTTTGTTGAGTTTTTGGATTAATGATTTAATCTAATTACTAATGATTGTTCTGTTCAGATTTTCTATTTTTTCCTGATTAAGTCTTAGAAGATATATGTTTCTAGAAATATATCCACTCTTCAAGGCTGTCCAATTTTTTTGGCATATAAGTATACCCTCTTTTGATCATTTGTATTTTGGTGATGTCAGTTGTAGCTTTTCTTTCAGTTCCGAATTTATTTATTTGGGTCTTTTCTTTCTCTTGTTGAATCTGACTAAAGGTTTGTTCAATTTTGCTTATCTTTTCACAAATCAAATGTTAGTTCCATTGATCTGTTTCAGTGTTTTTTTTATTTTTTTTCTCTATTCCATTTATTTCCACTCTAATCTTTATTATTTCTTTCCTTCTACTGACATTAAGCTTTATTTGTTCTTTTCCTCCCTTTTTAAGTATAAGGATAGATTGCTTATTTGAGGGGTTCTTTTTTTCGTTTGTTTCCTGAAGTAGACCTATATCACTCTAGACCTCCCTCTTGGAATTGCTTTTGCTGCATCCCATAGATTTTTGAACACTGTGCTTCCAATTTTATTTGTCTCAAGGTAAAATATTTGTGTTTTTTTTCCAGTTTCCTTATAATTGATTTATAGTTTTGTACTATCGTGGTTGGAAAGATGCTTGATGTAATTTCAATCTTAATTTTATTGAGACTCATTTGGTTCTAGCATGTGCTTTATCCTGGAGAATGTTTCATGTGCACTTGGAACCAATGTGTACTCTACTGTTCTGGGGTGGAATGTTTGTATATGTCTAGTAAATCGGTTTGACCTAATGTGTTGTTTAAGGTCAAAGTTTTCTTAATTATTTTCTATCTGGATGTTCTATCCATTGATGTAAATGATGTGTTGAAGTTCCTTATCATTATTTTATTACTGTCAATTTTTGCATTTATATCTGTTAATCTTGTCTTTATCTGTTCTTCTCCTTAGGTTATTGAGCATGTTTATGAATACTACTTTGAATTGTTTATCTGATAGATTGCTTATCTCTGTTTCATTTAGTTCTTTTTATGAGGTTTTGTTTTATTCTCTTTTATTTGAAAGGTATCCTGTTGTCTCCTCATTTTGTTTCTATGTGTTAAATAAATCAGCTATGTCCCCCAGTCTTGAAAGAGAGGCCCTATGCAGAAAAGGTATCCTGTGGGGCCCAGTGGCAGAATCCTCCCTGGTCACCAGAGCCAAGTACTCCAACCATATCCCTGCAGGTTGCTTGTCTCCTCTTATTGTAGCTGAGCCATGATTGCTGTAGGCATGTTAGTTAGTGGAACTGGTTCCCAGGCTGGCTGGGTGCATTGCTTGGCTCTAACTGCTGGACACAGTCTGTAAGTGGGGCTGGTCCTTGGCCTGGTTTGATGATAGGTTCTGGTCTGAGTACTATCAGTGCAGTGATGTGCAGACTTGTCCCCCCAGAGTGTGAACCACTTAGGAAGGGTTCTGGTGATGGTCATGGCAGTCCTTTAGGTGAGAGA